>NW_020954641.1:37230006-37385891 GCF_900497805.2 Vombatus ursinus
AAGAAAGAAAGAAAGAAAGAAAGAAAGAAAGAAAGAAAGAAAGAAAGAAAGAAAACAACAGTGGCATCTTTATAACAGTGAAGTTCAACCTAAAGCAATTCCATTTGAAAGCCAGCTGTGAACTCTCAATTCTCTGCTCTTTGTTTTTTTTTTCTGTTTCATGAATTTCTTCCTTATTCCACTGAGCTTTTGAAAGCACCTTGCTGCTGAATCTTCTTTAGCCTGAGATATATTTTTGAAAGGGTCATGTGAAATGAAAGAGTTTCCTAAGTATTTCTTGTCAAAAAATATTTCACTTTTGTGCTCCTGTTATAATGTTGGCAGTTTGAATGAAATACAATTCTTTTACCTCCTAGTACCCATATTACTTCTGCATCTTCACCCAGAATTCTCCCTATGAGAGGTACAGAAACTATGCCTTGGATAGTTAGTGGCAATTCACAACTGTACACAGACACACAGATACACCTACATACACAAACACACAGACATCCACACAGAATAGAAAAAAGGATTTATTTATTTATTTATTTTGAGAAAGAGTCACTCTATCTAGCCAAGGCTGGAAATATATTGGCCACTCATGGGTCTAATCCCACTACTGATTGGCATGTGAACTTTGACTTGCTCTAGATGTAATCTGAGTTGATTTGCCCCTCCTTAGGCAGTCTGGTTCCCAATCTCAGGGGATCAAGATATTAGTGCCAGATTTAATGCAGACACTCACTAAACTTTAGCCCCACTAAAGCTCAGAAAGCCTGAGCTCAAGTAATCCCTGAGCCTCTGCCTTACCAGTAAGCAGGGATTACAGGCATGTGTTACTACAGCCAGTGGAAAAGGTATTTTCTTTTTGAAGTCTGTGTGAATGGACATTGGTCAATGGTTGATATGCTGTGATTAACAAACCAAACATCTACTACTTTTTGCTTCAGTGAAAACCAATTCATAAGTGAATAAATAGGGACTTTTTAACCTCTGTAATCATTTTTTTTAAAGCACATAATGCTATCTTGATTGACCTTTAGGCCCATGATTAGACTGAGAATGTTTTTGAATATTCCACACATATATTAGAATTTTACACATTTTGCATTTTACACCAGGGATCCAGCTCAGTCAAGTGCTTATATCTATAATTAGGACATCAGAGCTTTCTTATGCTAGCTAATAATTATTTTTCGTAATAGAACATTGATTCTTTCATTTGTGCTTTCCCCATTGTGAACAGCAGCTCATATCTATAATAGATGCCTATCAGTAGTACACTAGCTGAATCTAGTTCCAGGTGTACACCAACTCTCTCATCTGGGGTCTAGAAACAACTGCTTTCAATTACTCTTCTTTGTACTGACTCCTACTTCATTTATGATAGGGCTGCTACTAACAGGGAAAGAACCTGGAAATCTGTTGATTTATAAGGCATATAAGCATGTAAATTAGCAAAAGGTCAGCTGTAAGATTAAGCTGACAAGACAGAGGAGGTAGCTGAAGACTGGAGAGTTACTAAATCCTCTGACTGGCATTAGGAGTGTTTATGTCAGACTGATTAACAGGAAAATCACCCCTCTGGGACAATCCTGATAGTCACTAGTTCAGGTCATATTTTTCTTTTTCCCTCCTCATTTTTATGAGAATGAATTACTAAATGAAACAAGGCAGATAGCCTGGGAGTGTGAAATTCTTTAACCAATAAACAAACCAAATCTCAAGCAGACCTTTAGGAGCTGCCAATAGCCAGGTTAAAGTAGCCCAGAGAAGTTGAGATTTTGCAATTGGCCAGAGAATTGAGGCAGTGTAGGGAATTCAAAGGAGGAAAAGAGTAGACATAGGTGAATTTCCAAGTCAATTCATCTTGATGGAGTGCCCAATTTCAACAGATAATCGTCAATACTCCACTTCATTCTGTGTGGCATAGATATGACTTAAGCAAATATTTCTTGATCATAATAGTAAGCTCTTGCCTTGGCCACCTCCATTCAAGTAAATATCTGGATAATTGACAATCTACATTTCCCCTTGTGTGTTTCAATATAGGCTTTGCCCACTAACATGTTTAATATATTCCTTATTCCCTAGTTTATCCATTTATTCTTTGGCTTTTCCACTGGTGTTTTCCTGAAGCCTCGGATTTATTTTATTGATTGAGGTCTTCAGTCATCTCAAAGCCTCATACTTCTGCTTGGGTCTAATTGGCTGCCCATCAGAAGTTCATTGGCCCAGAATGTTATTGATTTAACATGGCTTAGCTCCTAGTATATCATAGACCATTCCACTGTCAGTTTGATTGTTTTCCATTTTGTTCTACTTTTTTTTTTTGATGGAATCACCTTGACGCCACAAAACACAATAATTAAATGTCAAAGGCACATTCATATTCCTTTGAACCAGGATGAGCAGAGGCCTGAGGAGGCAAAAAAATAAATATGCCATTGTCATTTGGAAAAGTCATAACTTTATTTCTAATTGGGTATCATTAGGCTCTGTCTCACTTAGAGATGTTCACCCATCCACCCACAGATGACCCAGTTAATTTTAAACTAACATTCCCCTACCTTTATACAGAGAAGGGGTGTCTGCAAGAGCCTTCAACACTGAACGATGACTAAAATGCAATAAGAAAAATAGAAAAGAAAAGTCTACCCACTATCTTTCCATACTTGAGATGCTTTTCTTAAGCTCATTTTATTATGAAATAAAGAATATTTTGACTCCAAGTTGATTGTTTGAATCACTTAGAATGCTCCAAAGAGGGATATTCTGAACTTTCTATTCTCTGAATATAGCTTTCTAGGAAGGCCACAGTGGAAAAAAAATCCCCATTTCAATTGGCAAGATGAGAAAACAGATATTTCAAACAAATGAGCTCTCTTGTCGCATCACGAGGCTCTGATTATTAAAGTTTAAGACTCTTTTCTTTCAGCAGGGGTGGAGAGCAATAACCATTTCATCTAAAACCAGGATGATGAAGGCAATATAAATCAAACCCATTCCAGCAGATTTCATTTGGTCTAATTTTTTCTGCAGATATTAATCATAGTATAGTCCTGTGCAAATGACATCTAACTCCATTCCAACTAGGTTGAAAGAACACTCCATCTGATTCTCTTTCTCAACTGTGTCATGCTGATAATATAAAAGAAAATAAATAAATTGGAACTCTGGTTTAGCAAGATTTCAAGATGCTAAGAATACTGAGATATTAAAAGAGAGAAATGGTCCCTGTTAAACCTATAATCCAACATGCAAATTGGCAAAAACATATACCTGCCATAGAGTCACCAGGAGGGAGAAAAAAAACAACTCTTCCTTCATTTTTCCTCTATGATTTGCTGTTTCAATTTGAAGTGCCCAAGGATTCTTTCTCACATTTCACAGGCAATGGAAAGAACCTTTGACTTCCTAGCAATGACAGACCATGGAAATTTATTTTAGCCAGATCTGTGGAACCCAGTGACAAAGAATGACAGTGTTCTAGATTTTCTCATGTTCTACAGCTATGCTAAATACTGGCTGGACTGGGAGGCTGGAATCATTTCAATGAATCTCACATTCTGAGTTCCAAATATAAAAATGAGGTTTTACTACTATGATAGGGAGATAGTAAATGGCGATTTGACAAATCATCCTGTATACCTATCTATAATCTCACAGAGCCAGATGTTTTGACACAGATGGATGAAACTCAGACATAAACTCTAAATTCAGGAAAGCAAAACTGATTCTGAAAGAACAGCAATATATAAGAATGATCAGCATGGGGAACCCTCAACTAACATCCATCTTAAACAAACATAATCAATTGAAAAGTGAAAGTTAATAAATCAGCTGTTGATCATTTTGTTGACAAATGTTAAAATGCTTTTATTTTTTTTGTTTGTATTTTCTACCACTGAATTGGAAGGTTGGATTAATGTTGTGCAAACATGACTTAGAAGATAATATGTTTCAAAAGGGATAAGCAGTATATGAAGGTTTTCAATTAATTCACTCTTACTGCAGTTTAGATAAGACAAGCTGGGCCTACATTTAGCTTTTAAAAAAAAATAAAATGGTCTTGTGTTTTTGGAAGATTCTTCCTGCTATTTGCATGAAGGCTGCCCAAAGAAACACAATAATGGGACTGACAGATATGATAATGCAAACACCCCAGGGGTCCACTACAGACTTTTTTCAATCTTCCATTTTGCTGGTAAAAGGAGACAGACATTAGTAATAGATTAGGAGATATGCAAACTATTTTTCTCATTTGTCTTTGGGAACAAATACCTTGTTTAGATTCAGGGTCCTCTGGGAAATAGTCCTTCCCCCATCCCTGAAACTCCAGTATACTGGGATATGATGAAAGGGTTGATGTTATATTACAAAGGGCATTGGGTTTGAATTCAGAAGACTGGGTTTCAATGTTCAATACTATTAGTCATTACTTTTGTGACTTTGGATAAGTCACTTGGCCAGTCTGGTCTCAGTTTAATTATCTGTAAAATGGTATGATTGGAATACTTGATTTCTGAGGTTCCTTCCACCTCTAAATCCTTTGATTCCATGACTGACTTAATACGTTGGCCAAATTTTCACTCCTTTCATCATAATCAGTTTACCCAGAATGACACCAGTAGAGTTATCTCATTGACTCAGTGTATAGTCTTTGTCAGAACTTTAGGTATCAAGAAATGAAAAGGATCAGAATGACTATATTGATATACAACTCTCTCCATAAAAGACTTAAAGTTCTTTTTAAAAAAAATCAAAACTAGATAAGGGGTTGTACGTAATACAATGAGCATAGATAGAGCCTTGCAAACTTATACTTCATATAAACATTTCCCTAATTTGACTTTCTCCATATGAAGCTAACCGTATGGCCCTCCTCTAGGTTGCTTAGTTGCTCATTGTTTGTTTAGCATACCAAAAGAACAATCCTACCCAGAGGTATGATCAACTATAAACCAGTACTTATACAACTGAAAAGCAAACACAATTTTGCTTGCTTGGACAATTCACATTGGAGTATGGGCACTGTGTAGAGGTGGGGGAAAACAAAACAAAACATCACCTTACACAAGTACCTTGCACATAGTAGGGCCTTAATAAGTGTTTTTGAATTGAAGGCTAGTGTGTGTGTGTGTGTGTGTGTGTGTGTGTGTGAGTGTGTGTGTGTGTCACTAACCGGTAGTTTCCTTCCTATCACTGGAGCTAAAAGGAAAATGTGAGCAAACAGATATTATTGCCAACTGATTAGGTAAATAGGATAAAAAGAAACTCTGATATTATATGAAGTTACATTGCAACATTTAATTTCCTGTTTAAAAGTATGCAGCAGAAGTTAAGGGTTGCCTGCCCTTCCAACTCTCCACCTCATGCCAGTTGTTTGAGGCTTCAAAGTGCACTTTGTTGACAGTTTAATTGGATATGAATGGAAAAGGAGCTGGAATCAATGCACAGTTTTGGCCCAGAAGTATTCGACAGCATTGTTGGAGAGGCCTTGAGAATTATTTGATCACAGTGGGCCTTAGGACAGTCTTTCCCATTTGAATTCTTTCTTGATTCATTAAAATCTGATTCTTCCCTGAATTCTCTGTTGTTTAGATGATTATATCTTAATCTGATGTTCATTGATATTGAAAAAAGAAGTCATTCTGAATAGAATGAAGGAAAAGACTGAATAAAAATAGGTTATACCTATAACTGACCCACTGGTACATAGTAGAGAAGAACACAAAGCAAATCTATGAACAGTTCTGCTGACAACTCAGTTCTCAAGGCTTTTAAATAAAACCTTTAACCCTTAATTAGAGAGGCCAGAACATAAAAATTTTGACAGGTTATGACTGTTGTGAAATGCAAGTCTTGTAGGACTTCAGACATTCATTTACTAGTGACTAAAATTGAAACAGAACCTCTTAAACAATTAGCTTTGGGGATGGATGTGTAAACAGAAACAGTTAATACATTATTCATTGTGTTTTGGTCCTGCTAACTACCAAATTCTTTCCTTGACACACACGTGCATTTTTTTCCCATTTTTTTTAAGTTCTCCACTTGGTCCAAGTATGAAATATCCTTTCCCATTCCCACTGAAATCTATGTATTGTGCATAAGAGAAAGAGCAAAAAGTCCTCAACACCACAATCCCAAACTTGTCAGAGGTAATATAGCATCCACAACAAATAAGATTACAGGGATAGCTACCAATAGTTACTTTTCGACTGTGCCTAGACAGAACACAGTGATCTTGATCTCTGACAGCAATCCAGTTAATGGAACACAGATAGGTAGCACAGTGAACCAAAATCCATTCAGGGATCTCAGTTGCCTAGTTTAGCTCTCTACATAGGTAACATCAACAGGGCCCTTGCTAAGGCTCTCCTTTGTGCAGTACAGGCATAGCCAAAGCATCACATTTCAAGGTTAACAAAAGACACCAAAGTGAAGTTAATTGTCAGCAATGTAGTAAAAAAAAAAAAAAAAACATAAAACATGTAATTGTGTTACTAGGAGTCAGGAAAAATAAAGCATATAGGAATGCTTAGCTTCAATTCCTCTATTATAATCAGCAGTGGTGAACACCTTCTGAGGGTAGTACCATACTCAGGTCTTGGTCCTACCGCTAAAGAGAGATTTGGAGAGCTGGAAGTAAGTTTAGTATGAAGGCCATAAATATGTCTGAAGGTTGGGAAAATTAGGTCTATATTCTCCTATCAAAGAGGTTAAGGGGTATTTAATAATAGTCTTCAAGTGTATGAAAGGCTCTTACACAAATAATGGTCACCAGCTCTCCTCCCTCCATCCCCCAACAAAGAAAATAGTTTCAGCCCAGGGTTAGGGTGGGAATTAGTTGGTAAATAAAGAAGGATTAATTGTTGATCAGGTTCATTCACCATTGAAATGGTATCCCAAGAAAGAATATGAAATATCCTTCTTTGAAAAGTATTTTTAAAAAAGTATTTAAAAATTGGATAGAGTTTCACTGCTATAGAGTGAAAGGTCCTGTCAGGAGTAGGGGATTATATTAAGTGACCTCACAGACATTCCCTGACCTTGAATTCTATGAATCATGTATATATGTGTGTATACCTATGCACACACATACAAATAAACATGTACAAACAACATAGCCAATATAAACTGGGTAGCATAGGTTTAAGTAAAAAGTTCAAAAAGCCCCTTCCTTTTCCCCATAAACAAAGTTAAAAGCAAAACTAAAACTTTCAAATATATCATCAGGCAAACCCCTTGTCCTTCATCTTCCCATTCAGTGGCCCTATTCACTGGGGGAAAAAAACAAGGAACCCTTGGCTTGGAATAGATGAACTCCAGGTTATCTTAGTTGCTGCTGTAATCATGTCTCATGTGTAACATTTTCAGTGTGTGTTCCAAAGCTCACAAACAAATAGCATTTTCATTGTGCTTCCACATCTGGAAAAAAATCAATTACACTGTGACTTTACATGAGAAGGTGAACTAGGCAAAGTACAAGATCAATGAACTGTTGTGGCCTAACACATTCTTATTTTTTCCTTTTAGAATATGAATATTCTTGTGTATGATGTTTATTTGGAAATGATAAAGTGTGTGTTTTTCCCCACCCCCCAGCCTTTTCCTATAGATGGTACTTTCTTAATAGTTCAGATTGCCAAGGGTGTTTCCTTTCTGGGAACCTATCTGGAATTTTGATCTTGAGAAAATCCTGTATGCATTTTTCTAGCTCTTCCTCAATGGAGAGCTTTTCCTTCACAGCTTTTTTTTTGCCCGAGTTAGACTCCCTGGAGCCAGTAGTCAGAGTCCGAAGCAAGTCGCTTTTCCGACGCATCTCCGACTGCTGGATCAGCTGCACGGGGCCCTTCTTGATAGGCCTGTCCAGAGTCTGGATGTTGGGCTGGCGGGTCACCGGCCCGCAGATGACAGTCTCCTGTGGGGAGCTGGCTTCTGACTGGCTGTCACAACTAGAGGTAGAGAGTTCATTGCACGAGGTGCCACTCTCTCCTTCCTTATCACCCTTGCCATTTTTGCAACAGCAGTCACAGTGTGAGGAAGACCACCTGGAAGGTTCACCTGCAAGAAAGCACACGGGACCCAGTGGATTAACGGCAGCTCAGATGGTGTAAAGTTCAGTCACGTACACATACAAACATGGGGTAGGGGTAGAGGGAATAACATCTTTGCATGGTACCCAATTCAATGATCAATAAGAATCTTTCTTCTTTTGGGGGGGGGGGGCGAGGCAATTGGAATTAAGTGACTTGCCCAGGGTCATATAGCTAGTAAATGTCAAGTATGTGAGGCTGGATTTGAACTCAGGTCCTCTTGTCTCCAGGGCCTGTGCTCTGTCCACTGGGCCACCTAGCTGCCCCATCAATAAGAATCTAATAAATATTTATTGAATTGGATTTAATTGAAACCAAATACTTTCCCTACTAACTGGGAAGTGAAGTGCTCCTGGAATATAGCTGAGAGCTAAAGCTTTTGCATTGTTTTCCAAATTCTCTTCATTGCATTATAGTAAACCAGTTTAAATCATGCTCCTCTAAGTAGTAAAAGTATAAAATATCATGCTAAACTTATTAAAGAAGAGTTAGTCTTGTTCCTAAAGCAACAAAGGTTTTCTCCAGCATTAACGATGTATTGATCCTGAGCCCTGATGGAGAGAGAAACAAAGTTCCTTCCCTTCCTTTAAAGGGCTCGTCTTCTAAACCATAACGGAAACTTGCAGGGAAATATTCATTTGTTCATACAGACATCTGCTATCTGGGGCTTGTTTTCCCAACTTCAGTGTGAGGAAAGGAAAAAATAAATAAAACAATTAAAAGCTCTCCCCTAAGGTAGCTGATGATTTGATTAAAGGAATCATATGTTGAATTTGACTTGTGCTAGACCAGGTTCATTCTCTAGCTAGCAATGGCATCTTAGGTGGATAGAACACTGGTCCTGGAGTCAGGAAAATTACTGAGTTAAATCCATTCTTAACATTTCCTAGTTGTTTCTCCCTGAAAAAATCATTTAATCTCTATATGCCTCAGTTTCCTTAACTACAAAATGAGGATAATAATAGCACCTTCCTCCCAGGGTTGTTGTAAGGATCAAATGAGATTATAATTGTAAAGTACCTCACACATAGCAGGCACTTAATTAATGCTTACTCCATCCCTCTCCTCCACCTCTGAGAGAAAAAAAAAATCTGCTAAATTAATAAGGAAGCCAATCCTGACTCATCCCACAGTAAGAAACTAGAGTTATCTAGGAAATGGTTTATGGCATGTGTATGATGAACAATGTTTTTTCTACCATTTTGTTGCTGTTGTTCAGTTGTGTCCAACTCTATATGACCCTACTTTTTTGGCAAAGAGACTGGAGTGGTTTTCCTTCTCCAGCTCATTATACAGATGAAGAAACTGAGGCAAACAGGGTTAATTGACTTGCCCATGGTCACATAGCTAGTTAGTGTCTAAGACAGAATTTGAACTCAGGTCATCTTGATTTCAGGCCCAGCACTCTATCCACTGTGCCACCTAGCTGCCATAATATTCACACACAAAAACATGCACGTTGTCCTCTTCCTCCTCCTCCTCCTCCTCCTCCTCCTCTTCATCATCATCATTGCTTACACTCAGGGAACCCTTTATACTTTTCAAAGTGATTCCACAGCACAGCTCTGCCACTTACTATCTAGGCTTTGCTTTCCTCTAGGGCAAAGAGAAGGAATAGAATTAGATCAGGGGTAGGGAACCTGCAGCCTTGAGGCCACATGTGGTCTTCTAGATCCTTAAATGCAGCCTTTTGACTGAATCCAAATTTCACAGAACAAAATTTGGATTCAGTCAAAAGGCTGGACTTAACGATCTGGAAGGCCACATGTGGCCTCAAATCTGTAGGTTCTCCACCCGTAGACTAGATGATCTCTAATGTCCCTTGCAGCTTCCTATGATACTATCACCCTATGGTTCTATATTTGCATGATGCACTTCAGCACATACATCACACAAAGGGAGTAGGATTGGTTGGCTCCTCTTTTCCCTTAGGAATATGTAGAGTGTTTGCATGAGAAGACTAGGATCATAAGACCATCCCAAAGGTCACTCTTAACTGCTTCTCATTCTTCTCCTGGATGAGAAGCAGGGGAGGAAAGTTTTAGAGGAAGTGTAGGAATAGTGAAGGTCCTTTTTTTAGTTCTACTGAATGTAAAACTGAAAAAAAAATCCTTTTCTTTTGAAATCTTTAAGCTCTCTTACTTTTTAAATAAAAATTGATTATTGAATTTGAATCACTGGAATAAACTTCGTATAACTTCTATCAGTCCTATTGACTCGGCTTTCAGGAAAGGAATCTGTTTTTGAGATTCTTTTGTTGTTGTCATATGCACTTGTTATGAGGATGACCAATTGCCAGGAGTTTTTCCTTTGGACCTAGCAGGGCAACATGATGGTTCTGTGTTATCGCATGCATCACTAGCAATCTGTGGCTCAGAGATTCAACATGGCCTTAATTCTGCCTAGGAAGAGACACAGTAGAACTTTCTTACAGCTACATTATTTGGAAACTCCATTGAATGGAGTACCTATATTCATGTCATGGATTAAACATAGAGATTACAACCTCTTCTGTCCTATTCTCCATCCAAACATCCCTAATTCTACACAGAGAAGAAGTGTTCACATTATCAAAATGCAAAATCCTGCCACAGCCTTGCTGGTTAGGGAATGGAGAGTGAGAAAGAGAAACAGAAGCTATACCATATCATAACTTTACTGTGAATAGTTTTTATATATTTGGAATTTGACTTGTCAAACTAATTCTGTACAATAACCCAGGTTAGAACAGGATGCTATGATATGGCTCAGAGGGGTAAGTGTGGAGTGGCAGCCATCAAAGAAGTTACCTGGCACCTGTATTTGTAATATTGTAATATTGCTCATTCAGTTTGGTGCATCTCCTACAGACTGAAATTCTCTCTTCATCTCTACTTCTTGGTTTCATTTAGCTTAAGTTTCACTTTCTGCAAAAGGTCCTTCCTGCCCCTCTCACTGACTAGTGCCTTCCCTCTGGGATTAGCTTCCATTTACTCTGTAAATATTCCATATATATATAGTTGTTTACATGTTGCCTCTCCCATTAGAATGTGAACTCTTAGAGGGCAGGGACCAAGTGTTAAATATTTCCTGTAAAACTTATGTTATCTCAGTTATGTGATGTACTAGATAAAGGGTTGAAGTAATAGTCAGGACAGGTATAAAGTAAAATCTTAAATCATATATTTACTCACTGTGGGACCTCCATGAGTTCAGTTTTTGAATTTACAAAATGGCAGGAAAATCATATCGGTACTATCTCAAATGAGATCTTATATTTAAAGTATTTTGTAAATCTTCGAGGCTATATAAATGTCAGCTATCATTAGCAATCCTTGTTTGTTTGTTTGTTTGTTTAAATCCTAGGAGAAATCCCAAGATCTTTGTTGATTGACCCATAAGCCTAGTGAAATAAACTCCCAATATTAGAAGTATCTCCAACTGAGACCCATTCACTGAAACAACTTGTCGTAATTAAACTATGCAGCCATCATATTTACAGATCTATTAAATTAAATGCAGTAATCCAATTAATCAAAAGGGAAGCCAACAGTGGTAGCATCCTGGTTATCACAGGCTATTGTAAATAAGCATCTCCCATGCCACTGAGAAATCTGCTCAACATGCACCAGCTGGTTCCTGCAAAGAATGAGTGGAAAAGGCTTCCTTGCTTTGCCAGCATGGTCTCTGAGGGAGCCCTTTTCCTTAGGAAGGTGAAATTTGTCATTCTTGCTAAGTACCCACCGGCCTTTTGCTAATAGACTCCAACTCTTCTACTCTGATGAGAAAAGAAGTGAAACTTTTCCAATATTTATTTCCTACAGGACATTTCACTCTAACACAAAAGTGAAGCAGCCTTATTCTTCTGGGAAAGGTTTGGAAATTCAGCTTTCAATTAAACACATAGAAAGATAGTTTCTACTTACTTGAACCCTTTCTGGGTTTGACTAAGGGCAGTAAGAATTTGATGACTGCAAGCAGCAGAAATAAAAGTTGCATGAACTTCTAAATTGTGTGAACCTCCCAAATATGGTGAGGTCTCTTCCCCATTCCTTCCCTCCCAGGGGGAATCTTTATTTGCCCACAGGAGACATTTTAAAGAAATCAACAGCAGTATGTTTGAAGGATGCAAGAGTGACCATCTGGAAAACCACACAGACGTCCAACATTTGTGCAAGCTAGGAAACTGGCACAGGAATAGACCATTTCCCGATGGAATACTGAGACAATCATGAATTGAATTCAACCAAAAGAATTACTTTTAATATATTTCAAGTGATATTACTACCTGAAATTGGAATGTCAGGTTTTTTCCTCTGAAGCATGCTCTGTTACTCCAAATTTTAATATTTTATATCATTGCTACTCTGATGCTTTTTGGGGGGAATGGAGAAGGGTAGGATAGTGGAAGAATAGGAGCTATGATTTCATTAAATTAGAGAATTACAGTTGAGAAAACTCTTCCTGCCACCTTAGCCTTTAGTCTTAAAGAGTTGTCTTGGCTACTAAGAGGTTAAGTGACTTGCCCAGTGTTACACAGCTAGTTTGTATCACAGGCAAAACATAAATGTAAGTCTTGGTGACTCCAAAGGCCACTCTTTATCTATATTTAAATGTAGAACACAGTAAAGAATTAGTACATTTTGTCTGGAGGTAAGGTCTGATAGAAAGCTGTGAGAGTAGATGCTGAAAAATGATCCGAAATGATATTAAATCCTCCTTATCCTGCTTGGAAACATTATAAGCTATATCTCCCCATACCTAAGCACTTATCATCTTTTGAGAGTTCAAGAATTCAGGAAAAGAAGAGGCTGTAAGTATGCAAGTTGAGGTGATTTATGTCTGATTGAAATTCATATGCCCTGTGCAGTCACACCAGACCCACGCTTGTCTATTCTCAAGTGTGGGAAGACTCTTTCTCAGAATACTTCTTCCAAACATCCAGAATATTTGCCTGTCCCACAATTCCCAAATTCTAGCACCTAAAGGTGTTATATGGTTCCTTTTAAATACTTCTCTGCTTCCAATTGCAACAGCAAGCTTTCATTTGCCTTTTGCTAAGGTTTCAACAATGGGGAAAATAATTCCCTCCATTGATTAAAAATTGATAAGCCTCAATTTACTGTGAGAAAAGCACTTTATTCCAAGGAACTAACTTGAAAAAATGTGTTGGTTTTTTTTTTTCTGTTGTCACTTTCTGACTAAAATCTCTGCCCTGGTTCTGAATTATCCATTACTTGAACTTACTGTGCAAAACACTATGTGATTATTGATATCATTTTTATCCACATAATCAGTGTTCATTAAGTGTATATGCTTAGTAATTTATTTAGTGAATCTATGAGGAGTAGCATGGTATAGTCTAGTGGATAGTATACTGGACTTGGAGTCAGAAAGAACTGAGTTTGAATTCTACCTCAGAAACTTACTAGGTGTGTGGCCCTGGGCTAGTTGCATAATTTTACTGGACTATATTCTTCAGCTCTTAAATCAAGAGGCTGGATCTGTGAACTTCACAGTTCCCTTAGACTCTAAATCTATGCTTCTATGATCTCCTTCTGCTCCCTCTCCAACCCTGCTCCTATGTAATGTACATGCCATGAGTAATGCCTACCCCAAATACCTTTAATGACTACTATGAATACCATCTTTTTTCTTTCCCCACTTTACTGTGCCTTGGTTAGACCACATATGAAATACTGTATTCTGGGCATCACATTTTAGGAAGGACTTTGATAAACTGGAGTGAGTTCAAAGCCACCAATGCAGTACAGTGAATAACATTCTGTTTTGGAGGAGGAGGACCTGAATTCAGTCCTGGTACTGCCACTTCCTAGTCATGTGACCTTATTGAAGTTCCTTAATCTCTCTAGGGATTAGTTTCTTCATCTGCAATTCAATGTTTTTGACTAACTCCTTGGAATAAAGTGTTGTTATTGTTGTTGTTGTTGTTGTTGTTTCCACAGTAGACTGAAGCTTACCAATTATGAAGTGTCCACTATTTGGTAGGCACTGGAAAAGGAAGGAGTTGGCCTACTTGCCCTTTTATGTCCCTTCCAGCTCTAAGTCTATGATACTACAAAAACAATCGGAATGGAGAAGGGGAATCAAATCATGACTTATGAGGATAAAGAGGATAAATGAGGAATGTTTAGTGTAGAGAAAATGAGAAAATGAGACAGGGAGAGAGAGAGAGAGAGAGAGAGAGAGAGAGAGAGAGAGAGAGAGAGAGAGATCTTTGCTTAAAATATCAAAAGGAGTGTCTCACAGATGTAGCATTAGATTTACTTTTGTTCAAGAGCAAGGGTTGTTAACTTTTTTTAAATGTCATTGGCCCTTTGGCAGTGTGGTGAAGCCTATGGACCCCTTCTCAGAGTAGTATTTTTAAATGCAGAACCCTGAGACACATCTATAGTTAGAGACGAGTCTAGTAAAGGAGACAGAGAAACGGCAGTCAGATAGGAAAGAGGAGAACCAGATGAGAGTGGTATCCCAAAAACTTAGAGAGAAGAAGGTATCAAGGAAGAGAAAGGGAACAACAGTGTCAAAGTCTGCAGCAAGGTGGTGGGCAATACAGACTGATAAAAGAACATTGGATTTAGCAACTAAAATATCCTTAGTAAATTTGGAGAGAGCAGTTTCAGTGGAAAGATAAGGTCAGAAATTGGATTTGTTAGGGCTTAAGAAGAGAGTGAGAAGAAAGACAATGAAGGGACCAATTGTAGATACCTTTTCCAGGAGTTTAGCTACAAAGGGTAGAAGAGATTTGGGATAATAGTGAGTGAAGGCAAAGGATTGTGAGAGTGATCCAAGGCTGAGGCCTGGCAATGATATGGGAATTAGGGATTTAAGAGGTGAGGACAGTGTAGAGTTGAATTGAATCACCATGTAGTCAAGACAGGAAGAAGATGAGAGACTGGCTGTCCAGGGGAGAGGGCATAGGAGAGAACTGAGGGGTGATGGAGGAAGGCAGAGAACCTGGATGTGGCAGTGGGGAGCAAGGAGTATTTCAACTCACCCACCTCAACCAGTGAGCTGAGGAGAATGAGTGAAGGTGAAACCATTACTGAAAAGGTTGTACAGGGGGGCTGTGTCATTAAGAGGAGGCCAAATTTCAGTAATAGCTCCTATATAGAAAGAATGAGAGAGAAAAAAGACTTAAAATAGGGGGAGGTTTGATGCCTATGCAACAGGCATTCCAGAGAGCACCATGGAAGGTCTAGGTGGAGTTAGGATAAAACTTGGCAGAAGGTGGGGGGAGGGGTAGGTTAGAGGGGAATATGAATGAGGAAACAAGTGGTAATGGGTGTGGAATTGAGTTTGAATGATGATCTACTACAATTCAGAATCACCTGGAATGTGAAGAGTATGACCAGGTGAGACAATGTTCATACCTGAGTGGAGGGAACCACTCCTCTGCCCTCAAAGGACAGGCATAGCAAGAGATGGGAGACTTGAAGTCTAACGGAGGGTGACAGTTCTTTGCACTAGAAGTTCTCCACACTCCAGTTGGGAGGTTGGGCTGGTAGAAAGAGGTGGAAGTTTCCTTGTGCTAGTACAGGAGGAAGTTCTTACCTTTGGGGAGATGAAAGATTCCTGGCCCTAGCAAGTGTCCTCCAAGGCTTTTTCCTCCTTCTCTACTGTTTTACTTGGTGATCCCATCAGTTCCCAAGGATTCAATCATCCTCTCTATGCTGATGATTCTCAAATTTTTTATCCAGCCTTAGCCTCTTTCCTAATGCCTAGTCTCACAACTCCAACTGCTTATTGTACATTTCAAATGACACATCCTATTTATACTTTAAATTCAACATATCCTAAACTGAACTCATTATCTTTTCTCCCAATACTCCTCTCTTCCTAGCTTTCATGGCTTTCCTATGATTGTCGAGGGAAACAACATGCAAAGCATTATTCTCAACTCCTCACTCTCTCACCACCCTTCCTTCCCTCCATCCATTCTCTGGGCAAGTCCTGTTTATTTTTCTACCTTCATAATATCTCTCATATGTGGTGCCTTCTCTCCTCTAACACTGTGACCACTTGGTGTAGATCCTCATCACTTATGCCTGAACTATTGTAATAGCTGTCTAATTCTTCTCCCTACTCTGGTCCATCTTCCACTCACCTATCAAATTGATCTTTCTAAAGTAAAGGTCTGATCATGCCACTTCCTTACTCAGTAAAGTCCAGCAGCTCTTGATTTACTAGCTGGAACATCTGGACTCAGAGTCCATTTCCTTATCTATAAATAAGAGCCTTGGACCAATTGGCTTCTGAAGTTCATTCCAGATCTAAATGCATGATCTTACTGCCTAACAACTGCCTGAATGACTTGGTGTGGACCTTCAAAACCAAAGTAATACAAGGAAGGCATTCACTGTGAAGTGACAAGAGAAAGATAAATACAGTTTGTCTTTTAAATTAATTCCTTTATACCTCTAATATGGGGTTCTCAACTTGTGATGCTTTGTACAGATTTCAGGGGTTCCATGAACTTAGATGAGAAAAAAAATACATTGTGATTTTCATTAACCTCTACATAAAATTTTGCATTTCTTTCAATTATTTAAAATTATTTAAAAATTGTTCTGAGAAGGGGTCCATAGACTTTATTAGATTGACAAAGTGATCCACAACGTTCAACATGAAGAATCCCTGCTCTCAGAAAAAGGGATCAACTATCTGGAATTTCTTTGATATCAAGGATCCAATTGAAGTGGAAACCCCCATCTGTTTATCATAATTTAAAAAAAAACTTCTACGAACATAATTAAACACATTCTGTGGAATAAAACCCATTCTGTCATTTGCCTGCTTATGTTAAATACAAGTAGATTGCCCACTTATACTAAAAAGGGGCTTGGGAGGACAGTGTCTTAAAAAAATAAATATTATTCTCTATTTCAAATTCCCTTGCATTTAATCCTATCTTAAACAAACTTTGGAGTTCCAGAATTTAAAGATTCAAATTGGTCTTTTTGTTTTATATTTCTGTTAGTCTAGGGGTGGTTCTCTGAGAGAAGACCTGAAGAGAAGTCTATTACTGTGAAAAATATTCACTGGGACTTGGACATGCAGCTTTCACAACTCAGAATCAGAACTAAGAATGAGACTAAGAACTTTCTGTTCTGACAGTGATTATTCAAATCAAGTAATCCCGTTGAATCCATAGAAGCCTATCTAGCCTCCTCGATTGTTCTTGAGAAGACAGTATAATACAATGAGAAGAGAACTGCATTGTGAGTCTGAAAGACAGGGCTGAAATCCTGGATTTGATAACTAGTGCTTCTGTGATCTTGGGCAAGTCACTTAATTTCTATGGCCCTCAGTTTCCCCTCTGTAAAATGAGAGACTTAGAATAGGTGATATTTAATTTTAATTCCATCCCCAAAACTATGATCTTCCTCTTTGTTCTTTTGCCATAGTTTCATTTCTGCTTCTTTCTTACAAATTTCCAATGAGGCAATTAATAATCAATCAAATGAATCCATAAGTTTTTCTTAAGTGCCTATTGTTTTCCAAGCATGGTGCTAGGTGTTAGGGATGCACAAACAAAAACAAAACAGTTTGTGTCCTCAAAGAATTTATATTCTATTGGAGAAAAGTAATTGGTCATCATTATAGTTGTCATGGTGTTAAGAAGGCCCATGGTCTAGTTGTGTATAGAAGAATGGACCTATTGTAGGGCTGGGATAGGAAGACCAACTTCACAAGCAATCCAGGCCAGAAAGTGAGTTTCAACCTGAATATGAATTGGCTCCTGTCAACTTACAGGGGTTTTCTCTGCCTGTTTTTCACCCTTCCCTCTATATTATGCAGAATAAAGCTACAACATAAGTTTTTTTCAGGATTGGCTCTTCCATAAATCTTTCCCAGTATCTTGCCAGACTGAAAAACTTTATAAGAAGAAACACTGGTTTAGACATAATAGTAATAGCTAACATTTATATGATGCAGAGGCCAAGCACATTTATTATTTCAGTTGATCCTCAGAACAACCCTGGAAGGCAGGTGCTATTGTTATCTCCATTTTACAGATAGGGAAACTGAGGCATCAGTTGATATAATGTTTGGTCCTAGACCCCTGTACTATTAAGCCTGCTGCTGGTGTCCACATTACCAAATTGTTTCTATAGGGCTGTCCCTTCCCGTAGGGCAGGCTCTTGTAGGGTCATTGATGGATCTTGCATTGGAAAGGACCTCAGAAGGCACTTTATCCAAACCCCTTCCTTTACAACTAAAGAACCTGAAGCTCTGTTCTGAAAGGAGTGACTTGCCCAAGAAGACACAGGTAAGGTCAGAGGTACTTTGGTAACTCCAGAGCTAACTCTCTTTCCACTGTACCATGATTCATCTTGCTCTAAGTTCTTAGAGGCAATGGTAAAGCCTCTGCTCACTAGCATCTGAAGTTCTTGGTGGTCCATGGAAGGAGAAGATTCCTCAAAGTTTTATTTGAAGACTGCTCCTTGGAATCTAAGTCTTATACATGAAGTCAATTCAAATCAACATACATGTATTAAGTATCTACTGAGTGCCAGGCACCATGCTAACTATGCATTTGAGGATGCAAACAAAGGTAAATAATAATAATTAACAATAACAACAACACAAAAATAGTCTCTGCTCTCAAGGAGTTCGCATTCTATTGGAGGAGATGACTCACCAACAATGCCACCAACTATGTATAAACAAGATACATAAGAGGATAAATTAGAGATAATCTCAGACACAATGCACTAGTATTAAGGGATATTAGGATTTTTTTTTGCAGAAAGCAGAAGAATTTTATTCTAGTTTATAAGAGATAAAGGAAACCAATGAGATATGTGCAACAAACACTGTAACTGTATATAACCTTTTGTTATATTAGGGTATATTAAAAAAATGGGAGGACTAGTGAGGGGCATATGTGATTAATCTTGGCTTCCTCTACTGCAGTTTTCATTCCAGAATGCCTGATGGTAAAGATGGGCTAAAACAGGAAAAGCTAAAGACTATCTCTTCACCCATGAAAAATTCAAACTGAGCCCAGTGAAACATGACTTTGCAAACTCACAAAGTGCTTATGCATTTTTAAAACAGGCAGCTCTGCAATCTATCCACACTTCACATTCTCCACCTGCTAATGGTTGTGAACACAGTGCACATCATTTACAGAAACAGCTGAGAAAACTGCTTTCCCTTGTCTTCTCTGTCAATGATGTAGGAGCCTGTCAGTCTGGAAGCTAGGTGGCCAAATTTAATTTATGGAAGCTGCTGTAAGACTTTCTTGGTATCCTGGCCGAAAAGTCAATAACGGCTAAATTGATGTTTTTATAATTCTGCTAGCCTTGGGAAAGACATTGCACAGTGAAGACCAGTAATGCATGCACTGTGTAAGCTTCCGAGAAATGTGTATTCCACCTTGACACTCACTGTGGTTTGCTTGTGGTTGACCTTTTCAACTCAGTTATATTTTGCCTGAGATGATGCCACCTGCTGTTTTCCAGAAAGAAGGGGGACAACAGGAGACAATTATTTGGGAGTACCATTTCAAAACAAAGTTGTGTAAAGGATGTGAAACAAAAAATGAGACTCTCTTTCTTTGGAGGAGCTTAGCATATAATGGGCAAGTCAGGACATGAAAGTCCAGAGAAAGGACCAAAAGGATGCATTGGTGAAGCTATCTATAAAAGTATCATAAAAGCATAGGAGGCATGGGATTATAACCTTAATGACGGAAGGGACCTCAGGAGTGAGATATTATTACCTCTTCATTTAACAGAGGAAACTGAGACTCAGGTGACTTGCCCAAGGCCATAAAGATGCCACAGTAAGCATCAAAGCTTAAATTAGAACCTGTATCCTCTGACTTCCAAACCAGTGGTCTTTCTACTGCACTACTTGTTTTGCAAATAAAACAAGTACAAATTATATTTTGGGGGAAACTAAAAGTTCTAACATTAAGACTAAATGATTTTGGCAAAGTAGGATTAATAAGGAAAGTTTGCACAGCAGAGATGATGTTTTAAAGAAAATGAGAGTCCCCAGAGGCCAGAACCCAACAGAGTGTATATGTGTGTGTATGTATATATGTGTGTGTGTGTGTGTATATATATATGTGTGTGTGTGTGTGTATGTGTGTGTATATGTATGTATATATGTGTATATATGTATATATACACATATGTATATATACACATATGCATACACACATGTATGTTATATGTGTGTATACGTGTGTGTGTGTATGAGAGAGAGAGATACACAAAGGACCAAAAGAGGATACAGACTGAATATAGGTAGTAAGAAAGGCAGAACTGGCAACAAAAGGGAACAGAGATTTGGGTAAAGGAAGAGTTACAGCAGTGAAAAAAAAAGTCCTAATAGAAAGATGAAAATGAGAAATAAATCGGGAAAGAGTCAAAAAGGAAAGAGATTGACCCAAAATAGTAATGACGTCTAGCCCCCTACAGAGCCCTTTCAGGAGTGATTGAAAATTGCATTGTTACAGGTGGAAGATAGGTCAGTAGGAATCCATGGCAACACGGAGAGGAGAAGAGGATCATTTAGGACACTCTCTGAAGGACCAGCGGGAGAATTTTACACATGTCTAAATGAAGGAGGAAAAAAAATGAAAAATGGGACAAAAAGACATCACTGTAGTAGCCTGACCCATGGGAAAGATAACATGGCACTTAGTGGTTTTTAAAGAGAGGGTAAGAATTAAACAGAAAGATGATACATGCTTTCACATCAAATGTTCAATTGATTGGTAGGTGAGCCTTTGAGGGAAATATGGGAAAGGCATGAAAAGACACTCCAAGTCATTAATAATAAAAGACATGCAAATTAAAACAAAGGCCTGATGTATCACCTCATGCTGAAAAAATAATTGGCAAAATGACAAAAAAAACATAGAAATAATCAGTGATGGAGTGGATGTGGAAAGATAGGCATATATTAATACACTTTTGGTGGAGCTATGAGTTGTTCTAATCATTATGGCAAACTATTTGGAACTATGTGGGAAAAGTCTATTTTTTATATTTTTTAGCCTATCAATCTCTCTTATTGGTCAAACAGCCCCAAGAAGTTCAATGACAGAAAAGTCCCTTGTATAACAAAATAGAGAAGAAATTATAAATTTGAAGAATTTAGTTATATTTGAGATGATTCATTTGAACTAAGAGAGTGAAGTAAGCAGAACCAATAAAACAACATACAAAGACCACAGTAGTGTAAATGAAGCAACTAAAAGACATTAAAATTTAAATCAATGAAATAGCTAGTCTTAACTCCTGAGTACTAATAAGGAAACATAGCTCCCTTCTACTGGGCAATTAAGAATGGACTATGGGTGTGAAATAAAGCATATGTTTAATTAGTTTAGTTTGCTTTACTGTATTTCATTGTTACAATGGAAGGTTTTATGGGGATGGAGAAATTTGAAAATGATAGTCTTATAAAAAATAATCCACCAAACATTAAAAATCAAAATGAAGGAAGAGAGAAATAAGGAAGGAATGAAATGAGGGATGGAGAGAAGGAGGGAGAGAAAAAGAAGGAAAAAAAGGAAAGAAAGAAGGAAGGAAAGAAGGAAAGAAGGAAGGAAGGAAGGAAGGAAGGAAGGAAGGAAGGAATTGTCAAAGGCCTTTAGAGTTACCTAGCCAAAAAATCGAAGATACTCTGACATAGTCCCCAGGCATAGAATGAATATGTTTCTGGGGAAATTAAAGTCAAAATAAAGAGATTATGGTTAAATCCATTGACAGTGACAAGACCCATATAAAAATGGAAAAATGAGATATATTTTTTGATTTATTAAAAATTGAGTCATCATTAGTAATCATCAAAATTAGTCATGCTTATTTTCAGTTAATATGATTCATTAATACCAAGAATTCCCTGAAGGCATTTTCTAGCATAAATAAAATTAACCTTTATTACTTTTCACTCTTGGGCCCCAATGTGCATTTTGCTAATTTAGTAGAAGGATTTCACTGCTTAGAAGAACCTTCAATAAGCAATTAAAATCCAATGGATATAATCCTTTAATAATTTGTTTCCATGGCCTTTATAAAGTAAAATAGTGGAAATATGAATTTTGACTTTATGTCCTTTCTGAAGGCCCCCTGAGTGCCCTATTGGCATCCCCTCCTTATTGTAGTCTATTTCCTTTCTTCTTCCCACTCACCTTCACCTTACTTTATCAGAATGATGCAGTGAAACACCTACAATTTTTTTTCAGATATGGAATCTGAGGACCTGGGCTCAAATATCAGACTCTGCTTCTTATTTATTGAAAGACCCTTGGAAAATTACTTAAAACTCTCTTGGCCAATGTTTCCAGGTCTAAAAATGATATGGCTAAATTAAATGATCTTTACATTCCCATCCAGTTCCAAATCAATTATCCCATTACTATAATGCTAGCTTTTTCAGATGCAATCATATTATCTATCTATCTATCTATCTATCTAAATGTCTATATGTATATATTTTCATTTGTTTTCTATTGTATAACAGAATGCCGTAATTGGTACTTAATACTTTCCTAATGGTCCTCTCCTCCTCCCAGACTTCTTCCATTACATACACTTTATCTTCTCTTTCTTAGATCAGTTTCTCTCCTCTACCCACTCCATATTCTCCTTTTGAAAAATGAGGGGTCTTGGTATCCAACTGAACTAGCAATGTTAGATTCAATATGATCACCACCACCATCACCCATCTATTTTACAAGCCATGACTGAAATCTGAAAACTTATTTATTAATATGTTTTTAACTTTTTATTTTCCCCTAGTAGAATGTAGGACAGGAACTGATTCATTTTTGTCTTGATTTTTTTCTGTATTGCTTAGCACAATGCCTAGTATTTAGAGGGTACTTCATAAATATTTGCTGATTAATATGCTCTGAGCACTAAAAAAAGATATCCTTCCAGGCCAGAGAGAGGTACTTGATACAGACAAGCACTCAAAATGATTAAGCACTTTACAGGTAAAAACATTATTATTTATATATCTACTTTATATTACAGAAATGTATTTCAGGAATGACCATCATGACACTTTCTGTCTACTTAGTTATTCAAGGCTTTAATTCCTGAAGAGTTTATCACTGAAACAAGAGAATGAGACATAATATGATAGCCCTGCCTTTCTTACTGCATAAATGAAAGGGGATTTCATTTGAAAGTGGTGAAATAATGAATGAAAGAGTTTTCATGTTTTTCTGGTGGCTTCTATTTCATGTTTTACCATCACTGAAGCTCTACCACAGTAGTCCTGAGCAGTAATCAGCAATGTATGAAGTGTGTACTTAATTAGATTAGGTAGGGGGTGAGGAGTTGGTCACTTTTTTCAGTTGTTTAAAAAATAATATTTGTTACTACCCCTTAATGAATATTCAGCTACCATGAGTATGAGACAGAAACTAATAGCTATCATAGCTTATGTTTTGATTATAAATGCAAACTTAATGTGAAAATATATATTTGCAGAAGTGGGGAACTACAGATATAGAATACTTCATAAACTACCAAATTTGGCAGATATATAAGTTAATTTTGCTGACTTTTTTATCTTTCTTTTTTAATTTTTTTGGATGGATGTCAAAATGAGAAGTATATATTCAGAAATAAAAGTGATAAAAAAACAAAAAATCAATAAAAATTAGAAAAATGAAAGTTGGATAATTTTTAAAAAATTAAATCTAAAACTTTTCCTAAACATGCTCTTGGAAAAATCCTAAAACCCAAATATCTAGGTTTAAATATTCTCCTATGAATTTATTATATGTGAATTATATATTACTTAAAACAGTTATCTTAAAATATTTATTTACAAGCTGCATTACATGTTTGTGTTTCTTACTAAGAGAAGATCACAGAAATCCTGACTTTAAGAAAAATCAATATGAGATGATCCAAAACATTAGTAAATAAACTAGGGAGTGATTATTCACATTGTTAAGAGTTTTCTTTATGAAAGAATTCACCATAGCAAAGCTCCCCTAGTACAATCAAGTATTTACAGATATTAATGACTTGGGGGCTTAGGGGAAAGAAGAGGCTGGATAAAGAATTTTTAAATTAAAGATTAAGTTTAGCTAATACCAACTGAAGAATAACCAGAAATAGAGAAACAAATTGTTCATTTGAATAGCATAAGAGATTAGCTATATTATGTGGAGAAGAATATCATAAGACATTCAGAAATTCACAAGAGACAAAATTCAAAAAAGCAACCAATAATAAAACCCATGATCTTTCTCTATACAAATACACTAACTATGGGTGACAAGGGATATAAGACTGGGTGACAAATTTAGCAAGTAGGAAAATTTAACTTGTAAATTTCAATGAAAGTTATTGGGATGGGCTCAGTGGCTGTACTCTGACTCTTAAAGGGTATACATATTCTTATTTAAAAGAAACAGAATAAATAAAAGATGAAGAGAAGTAGCACTGTATATTGATACATTTGTTCCAGGAACTAGATTGTGGAACCATGATGTAAAGCTTTTGGGTAATAAATTGAGGGAAAAACTGAAATGTTATTGTCAGAGTACACAACAGTCCACCTGAACAGAAGGGAGAAATGGATGAGGAGTTCAGGAAATTTTTCATAAGTCTGTATAGTTTTAATATTATATTAAATTTACTTTCAAATATTTAAAATTTTAAATTAATATCATAGAAATGAAAAAACAACACAATAATATCATATTTATTGTAATATATACAGATATGATATATTCAGCTACATATATGTATATGTATATATACATATATATACCTATGTGGAAATATACAATACATATATACATGCACAC
This sequence comes from Vombatus ursinus, assembly GCF_900497805.2. NCBI lineage: Eukaryota > Metazoa > Chordata > Mammalia > Diprotodontia > Vombatidae > Vombatus > Vombatus ursinus. Next base: position 37,254,892 of record NW_020954641.1, read on the forward strand.
TATATCTATATCTATCTATAAGAATTTATATTAGTTGTCTATTCATCTTACATACAAAATACTTATCAGAGATATTTGATATAAATGACTTTTCCCATTCAACCACTTCCCTTTTCATCCTAGATTCATTAATTTTGTTTGTGCAGAAACTTTTTAGTTTCACCTTATCAAAGTTATCTGTTTTATGTTCTGTAATTACTTCTATCCCTTGTTTGGTTAAGAAAAATATTTCATATCCATAGATGTAAAAAGGACATGATCTATTTCTCTTCTACTTAGAGTAATATCTTTAATATTAAGGTCATTTACGCATTTTGAATTTAGAGTATGAATCATATGGTGGCCCGGTTTCTAGTGATATCTCTCCACATTTAGTTAGTCTGGTCTTTGTACTTCATACTTACAGTTCAATGACTCCATCTTTCAAATTTCATAGGCTGTGTTGAGTTTGTGCTTCATTGGCACAGTCTTTGAGAACTAAGCATCACCTCCATACTATGATAAGGCAGCAGAGGATGACAAGTGGATTATTACTACTACTATTTAATTTTTGTAAATGTGTTTATTAGGTTTGATTTACTCTCTGACAACCAGGTTTCATGCAGCATAAAGGCACTGAAAGTAGAAAAGAAAAATGAAGGAAAATATCTAGAAAGAAGATATGATAGGCAGGAAGATTGATCTCTACCAGTAGTACTTCATACCTTTACTGAAATTTGTCCTCTTAATGCACTTGGTTTCACTTCAGGTTAAAGCTATGTGGAATTTAGAGCCATACAGCTGGAGGGAGGAAGAGTGTAAATACTGTGAAAGCAGCACACAACACTGGCCCAGTCATTCCATTGGGGGCACTGAAGCCAAAATAAGCCTACCAAAAGAAATAGAGGGAAGTGAACGACCCCTTTCTGTTTGATGAAGTAGAAAAAACAGTTTATTTTTGTCATACTATCTTCAGATGATAAGAAAAGTTGAAGGGAGTAGGTCATATGACCTGTAAGTACATCTATGCTTATCTACTTTTAATTAATGCAATAACTCAACCACTTTTTACAGGATTTCAAATTGGAGAGCCTTCTATTTTCAGACCAATATTATACCAGACACTTTCATACAAAGCTCACAATTTTCATTTGTTATAAATGTCATATTTTCAAGGATTTAGAGGTCTCCAATACAATGTTAAGATTAGTAGCTTGTTCAATGCCAAGACTGAAAGAGAAGAAGTGTAAGAAGTATGGTGGATAGGTCACTGGACCTCAAGGCATGAAGACCTATTTTTGACATTGGCAATTATGTTAGAGCAAGAACAAGTGTCACAGTCAAATTCTCTTACGCTACTCCAGCATAGATTTAGAAAGAACACTAAATCAAGTCATGAATGGGAAATTCAAAAAGGAACCAAAGTGAGAATTTTTTTTTTTTTACTTTGGGGTTACCAGGAAAAAAAGCCAGAGGTTTGCAGACACTGGGATGGAAGTCTATGAAGAATGGGCACAGTTTTCTAGCACTGAGATTGGAGTTGGGCCTGCATCAATGTTTGGAAGACAGAATGGGAATGAGGGTGAACTTACTGCTGTGTCCCTTTGTTCCCAGAATTACTTTCATCACAAATGGAAGCCTAGACCTAATCTCAACAGTTCTTCACTGGGCCAAAGACTACATTCCTGAGATGTTGCTCTAAACCTAGAACTTTCTAGCTGACTGTTATCTACTGGATTTTCAACCAGGTGCAAGGTGGCAGTTGTGCTTCCTAGACCCTGAAGTAAGGTCAGGAACCTACAAAACTCAGACTGCAAAGTCAACAATTAAACTGTGTTCTGGATCAGACGAGTTAGCATCCATTAAAAGTTTGAAGCTTGCTGGCCTGATCAAACCCTTGAGTTCTTAAATAACACAACATTCAATATCTAAATAAAGTAGTGACAAAGCCCCAGACAATACATATCAAGACCAAAAAAAACCAACCATTATTTTTTCTCAAATTGTGCGGAATGAAGTCTCAGTTCACAAGGCTGGAAGAATGATGTAAACAGCAACATCAATAAAAACATTATTAAACCAGGGCTACACAAAAAAGAAATTCAGAAAAGAATAATTCCATAACATCTATAAGTACAACCTCAAAAGAAAAGCACAGTTTAAGCACAAGTTTAACTGAAATCCCTGGAATAAATGAAACAGGAGTTTAAAAATATTGTTAATGAGAGCTCTAGAGGAAAGAGTTAGAAGGAGAATTAAAAGTTTAGTACAAGAGGTACAAATCTTTCCCAAGTAACAGTCTCCCTGAGAATTGAAATGTGCCAAACAGAAGTTAATAAATCCATGAGAAAACAAGAAATATTAAGACAATTTCTAAAGACTGAAAAACTAAAAGAAAATCTAAAGTATCATATCAAAAACAACCATATGGAAAAATAGATCAAGGAGAAAATGAAATATAGGAATCATTGGACTACTTTAAAGCCATGGAAAAAAGAAAGAAAAGAACCTGGATACTGTATTTCAATAAATACTGGATAAGAACTATCTAGACCTATTAAAACTAGAGGGCAAAGTGAAAATAAATATAATCTATTTGTTACCTTCTAAAAGAATCCCCAAAGATGCAGGAACATTATAGCCAAAATTCAATGCTTCGAGATGAAAGGGAAAATATTACAAGCATCCACAAAGACAGATTTAAGTAACAGGGAACCACTGTCAGAATCACATAAGCTTTACAAAAGCCACTAAAAAGAATAGGCAAGCTTGGAATATAATATTCCAAAAGAGATAAATGGATAGATAGATAGATAGATAGATAGATAGATAGATAGATAGATAGATAGATAGATATAGTTAGATAACACAGATATATATATGTGTATGGGTACATATTTGTGTATATATAATATATATATACAAAAATATACATACATACATACATACAAATGTTGGCTTATAATCAAGAATAACTCATCCAGTATAACTGAGAATAAATATGAACCTACAAGGGGAAAATATTGATCTTTAATGAAATAGAGGCCTTCCAAGCATTCCTCATGGAAAGATCAGAGCTGAATAGAAAAATTGAAATACAAACATAGTAGTGGGAAGATTATGAAGGACAAAGTTGAAAAAGAAAGAAAAAAGGATAAAAATTGTTATTGGAATATGGTCAAAGGAAAGAGAAGAGGGACAGAGGAGCAAAAACAGTGTGTATGGATCATAGTTCACTAGCACTGATCCCTTCTCTCTCATCACCATCTTTTTCTTTGTAAAGAGGGGATGTGAAGCAAAGAGAGGCAAAAAGATAAAAAAACCCTAATATTTATACAGTTATTTGAAGTTTGTGAAGCAATGAGTATACATATGTATATGTAATGCATATATGCATATATTTATATAAAATCACATTTGAATTTGAAATTTAAAAGTTTTTACATGAATAATAAAATGCAGATTTTATTATTACGGAGGCTTACAGTTAACTGAAGGAAAAACATTTTTGCAACAATTTTCTCTGATTAAGGTTTTATATCCAATATAGAAAAGAATACAATTCAAATTCATAAGAACAAGCCCTTCCCCAAGAGATAAATAATCAAAGGGCACAAACAGGAAGTTTTCAAATTTAAAACTAAAATTCAAGCTATCAACAACCACATGATAAAATGCTCCAAGGCAATAATAATAAGATAACTGCAATTTAAAGCAATTCTTAGTCTCTACTTCATATCCATCATATGCAAAGCAAGGCAAAAACAAAACAAAACAAAAACAAAATAACAATTGTTGAAGGGGATATTGGAAAATAGACACACTAATGTATGGTTGGTAGAAAATGTGTTAGTCTAGGGACAGCTAGGTGGCACAGTGGATAGAGCACCTGCCCTGAAGTCAGGAGGACCTGAGTTCAAATCCGGCCTCAGACCAAACTCTTGACACTTACTAGCTGTGTGACCCTGGGCAAGTCACTTAACCCCAATTGCCTTAAAAAAAAAAGAAAATGTATTAATCTAACAGTTCAGGAAAGTAATATTCAGTTGTCCTTAAAGATCACTAAACTATGCATACCCTTTGACCGAGCAATACCACTATGAGGTTCATGCCTGAGAGAGAACAAAGAAAAAAAAGGTAAAATACTCACATATACAAAAATATTTGTAGCAGTTTTTTTAGGGGGAGGGGCATAGCAAAGAACTACAAACTAAGAGAATGACTACCTACTATGGAATTGCTGAACAAATTTTGGTATATGAATATAACAGATATTCTATTTCTCTAGGAAATGAGGAAGTGAATGGTTTCAGAAAATTTTGGTAAGATTTGTACAAACTGACTCAGGGTGAAAAGGAAAGAACCAGAAAAACAATTAATATATTAACAAGAATCTTATAAAGACAAAACTTTGACTTATCAATTCTGACCAAGGCAATGACCAATCATAATTCCAGAGTAATGGTGATGAAGAATGCTTCTCACCTTCTGACAGAGATGTGATGGACTCAAGATGCAAACAAGTCATACTTTTTTTTTTTTGGTGAGACAATTGGGGTTAAGTGACTTGCCCAGAGTCACACAGCTAGGAAATATTATGTGTCTGACTCAGTCAGGTCCTGCTGACTTCAGCACTGGTGCTCTATCCACTGCACCCCTAGCAGCCCCTCAGACACATATTTTTAAGACATGGTCACACAACCACTGTGGGGAATTAATTTTGCTTGACTATGCATATTTGCTGCAAGGGTTATGTCTCCCCACCCCCAATGGGGGAATGGATAGTACTAGCTGAGAGAAGAGGGCTAGGCATAGGGATTCTCAAGAAAAAAAGTAGGAGGTGAAATTAAGAAAAGGGAAAAGATGACCTTTGTACAAAAGATAATTGAAAGAAGATGAAAATAATTATAAATTAGCAGGACAGCTTTGAAAGTTCCATGTTGTTTATTACATACTTTAAAATAAAAACAAGTTCTACGTAATAGAAATTTGCACTCATGTACAAATATCTTCTGTTTTACTATGTATGTGGAGGTGCTCATTTGTCATTTATTTGGGTGATAATTAAAACAAACAAACAAAAAACCCAACAACACAGACTGAAGTTCAAATCCTTCCTCAGATAGTTACTAGCAGTTTGACTATGGTTAGGTTACTTAATTTCTCTGTACCTTCATTTCTTCATTTTTAGGTTGAGAGGATTAGACTCAATGACATCTAAGGTCCCTTCCATCTTGCAATATCCAATCCTTTGATTGACCCTCTTGGAACAAAAAATAAGCAGCATGAATATTTAAAAATATAAGTTCAATTTAACAGTGACCAAAAGTAAAGATGCTCTGTTTTCTGTTTTCCTACAGATTACTTCAAATAGGTGCCTTGTATCTATGCCCTTCAAGTACCATCATTTAAATCTTGATCTCATTTCCACACTCCTTAGGAAATCATCAATGAAGGATAAATTCATTGGCACAAATCATATTTTCCTCCCTGTCTGTTGAAGAAATTTTGTTCGAAGGACTGGGGATTTTGACTTGCGGTGAGTCTAAGGTAGTTAAGATAGTCTAAAACATTGAGTGCATAGAACACTGGACCTGGAGTCAGGGAGACTAGAGTTCAAATGTGGCTTCAAAAACTTAATAGCTATGTGACCCTGGGCAAGTCACTTAATCTCTGTCTGCCTCAGTTTCCCCAACAACAAAACGGTGATGATCATAACAACATCTACCTCGCAGGGTTATTGAGAGGATCAAATGAAATAATATTTGTGAAGAATGTAGCACAGTGCCTGATACATATTAGGCACTTAATAAATACTTATTTCTTCCCTTCCTAAGATCAACAAAGACTACTGAAAGGAAGAGTAAATAGTGCATTGTGGTAAAAAACCCATTTAATAATCTCTATTTGATTGACTCTTTTACCATTCCTGCAAGTTCTTAGTGATGTCCTTCACACCATTTCTCACAAGTCATTCTAACTGGTCACATTCTGTAACCTACTTATACCCACCCCAAATACCTAAAGACATCTTTCTCCTGCCTTTAGGCCAGGCACCAGGCTATTAGTATCATAGAATCATCGATTTAAAGCTGGAAAGACCTGCTGAGTCCAACAGGAGTCCAACTTCCTTATTTTACAGAAGATAAAAATGGGACTGACAGGTTGAATAACCCTACTTATTTGGGTTTACACAACTGTTAAGTAAATGTCTGAGGCACAATTTGAACTCAGGTCTTGCTAATGCTAAGTCCAGCATTCTGACCGCCGTACTAATATCTGCACTAATGGTGCAGCAAAGTGACAAGACAGGAGGAAACTTCTGAAGTCCAATCAATGGAAAAAGGGGAGAACAGGAAAGAAAGGGTGTGAAGTGCTTGTCAGTTAGGTAGACAACTTTCTGCTTGACATCTTCTCAAAGACAACTGAAAGCAATTGCAATTTTCATTAGATCTATAACTAATCAGAGACGTCTGAGAAAGCTAACACCCTGGTATTGTGGATAAGGAAGGCTGGAGTTGGACTTAGGAAGACCTGGTTCCAATGCTATCTCAGACCCTTACCATATGATCCTCAGAAAGTCATTTAGACTTTCAGAGCCTTGATTTCCTCATCTTTAAAATGAAGGTGATGACAGCATCTACTTTACAAGGGTTGTAGGAATCAAATGAGATAATGCACGTAAAGTACTTTATAGAACTTTATTAAAGCCAGTAAATGTCACATAAATGTCAGTTATTATTACCACCATGCTGCAAGACAAATGAGGAAGTGTACTATAAAGTCTCATTATGGAGCCTCCAGCAAATGGCGTCCTTCAGTGGTGAACAGATGTGACAAACACACAGACAGTTTCCCGTGACAGTTAGATACAAGAACTGCTGAGAAGAATGTCAGAAGACTGAGGATCTTGCTTTCATCAAATATAGAGAAAAGGGGAACTTTTCAGTGACCTACAATAAGTATGTGATTTTACCTTCCTGCCAATTACAAGTAATAGTTATTAACAGAAAAAAGCCAATTGTTCTCCTTGAAAGAAGTGGAACTAAAAGGGCTGGAGGTTAACAGGGAGAATAAAGTATTTGTCAAAAGAAGGGGAAAAGGGTTTCCAAGAGAAAACAAAGAACAAAAAGAATCTAAAAACAGAACAGGGAATTCTAATCCATGCTTAGAGACTGAGACATGGGAAAAGGAATCAGAAAAAGAAAGTGATAAAGATGGAACACTGAGCATCTGTGGCCATATAATAGTGAGGACAAAGAGGGAGATGGTGTAGTGGTTAGAGGTCTGGCCTTAAAATCAGGAAGACTGGGTTCTAAATCATTGCTCTGACATATATTGTTTATGTGACTATGAACAAGTCCCTTAAGCCCTCAATGATCTATACATCTCTTGAAGACTAGCAAGTTGAAGAAAATTGCATGCATTCATAGGGAGAGTTATATCACCTGGAAGTTCCTACTATAAATGAAATCACAGATTCAGGATTGAACCCTATAACAGGCATGATAAACTCATAGAGGGTGGAACTGGACCCTCTGAGATAAAGCAATACCTTGTACTCCAAGGAATGACAATATAGATCCACAGCTGTCACAAAGAGAGAGAAAATATTACTGACAGCTGGTGATACACTCCTGAGTAGTACTTAGACCTGAAATTAGTAATAAAGAGGTCTGCTTTCTTCCCAGAATGGGTATTAGGGAAAGGAACTCCTAACATCAAACAAACCTGTTAAGTCCTGTTAATTCTCATGGGTACAAATGACATTATAAGAAAAGAAGCAATGATTCATTTTTAAAGATTAGTCCTTAGTAAGAAATTGAAAACCATGGAGTCACTGGTAGTGTTTTCATCACTATTGCTGCCTGAAGGTGATTCAGAAAAGAGGGAGGATTTAAGAAATGAAGAGTTGCTTAAAAAGACAGAATCTGAGAATGTTATTTGGATTTCTGGACCATGGCATAAAATGTAAGAATGGTGAGGCCAGGGTTGGAGAGGACATAATAAGGTGAAGTAACACATTTGCCTGGAATTGGGGAATTTGATCAATAGGGATTTAAATAGAAAATGGAGGGTAAGGAAGAGACAGGCCACATGTAGTCTAAAAAACATACATAGCTTACTATGTTTGCCTAGAACACAGTTGGCACTTATTAAATATTTAATTAACAAAGAGTTTGTATCAGTTATAACAAAAGAAGAAGAATATTACTAGAGTATCTGCAATTCAAAAAGACAGTATTCAAGAAAAAAGCCAGCAATCAAACTCATTGAAAGCAAGTCAATGTCTATATACTAATGCACAGAGTATGAATAATAAGCAAACTTAACTAGAAATCCAAACACAAGAAGGTGAATTCTATGTCATTGTCTCAGGTTAAAATTCATACATGGAATAGAACAGGGACTGCTTCATTTTGTATTTTTAATTCTCAGCACAGATGTTTAATAAATGCTTATTGCCCAAGTGTGATAGTGTACAATTGTAATCCTTGCTACTGACAAGACTTAGATTGGTGGGATAACTGGAGTTTAGGAGTTCTGAGCTGTCATAGGTCTGAAACCAATCAAGTGTCTGCACTAAATCCAGTATCAATGAGTGTCCAGGCAGAGGCAAGAGGAACTAGGATGTCTAGCACAGCTGAATTAGACCAGCTCAGAAATAAAAAAAGGTCAAAATGTCTGGGCCAATCAGGGTTGTGTCCATGAGTGTCCACTAACCTCCCAGCCTGGGTGAGATCAGGATACCTAGTCTAAACAAACAAACAAATAAACAAATAATAATATTTGTTTTTTGGATTGAGTAAGCAAATGCCTAGAGAAGAAATTTTTAAAGGGGTAAAGTTTGAATATTGGATATGTACTTGTCTCCTGTACTAGAAGGTGAGCTCCTTGCAAGTATCTGCTATTTCATTCTTTGTATTTATACTCTCAGCATTTAGCACCGTGACCAGCAAACAGAAGGTGCTTAATAAAAGCTTGCTGGTTTATGGATTGCGAGTCAGAGGATTGAGGTTCAAACTCAGATTCTCATTCAGTTGACACTGACAGTTCATTTTTCTTCTCTGGGCCTCGGTTAACTTTTTTGTAAAAGGAGGAGGGGGAGTGAAGAGGTGACTATAATATTATGAAGGTATTTTCTAGTTCTGAATTCTATGATGCTATGATTTAAAAAGACAGAAAAGAGGGAGAAAAAAGAAGTGGAAAGTAGCTTTCTATGGAAGAAAAAGATCTAGTCATGTGGGCAAACTCAGGAAATGGAGGACAGAGACCATCTGGGTGAGAAACCATGGAGGGAGAAATAGCACTAATAGTGCCTTTGGGGAATATTATAGACTACCTGGAAAGAAAGAGGGAATTATGATGTGGTTTTGGGAAAAATGAATAAATAACAACACAGAGCCATGATATAGTGATAGATGCATGTAAAGCTTTGACTGGGTCTGATTGAACAACCTGTGGGTTCTCATTGAACAATTCCCATTGATATTTTCCCTAAAGGAAATAAGAAAGATCAAGGTAATGGGCCTCTAGGTTGTGCCAGCACAATTGGCCTATATTTTGTGCATATTTCTAGAATTAGTGTTGATGGAGGACTTCAACTATAGTTATCCACAAAAAAAAAAGAAAAAAAACAGACTGTCTTTGCTTCAGAAGATGTGGAGAAGTTAGACACTGAGAACTAATGCAAAATAGTAAAAAAAATAGCTAAAATTTAGCAAATTTTTTTACTAAAAATAGTAACAAAGTTTCATAAGAATAGTGTCAGGATAATTAATCATCCTGTTTAATTAGCAGGATATAAAAGAAACTGGTAAAAATCAGCAGCATTTCCATTCAAGATTAAAAAACTTAGGAGGAAATGCTAGAATAAACTCACCAATATATCAACAGTAGAAAAATATGAACATTTTCCAAAAGTAAAAAAGAGATAGAAACTATCAATAACTATATGAAAAATCCAAATTAAAATGGGAGAAATGCAAATTAAAATATCTCTTAGGTTTTACCTCCCATCAAATTGGCAAAGGTATTTTTCCTCCCAAAGCTGTGATTTCCTTGGTGCAAGGAGCTCCTAGAGGAAAATTTTTTCTTTACCAACATGGGTCTGCAACTCCTCTACTGCTCCCAAGGATCTCTGAGTCAAATGAAGGAGACAGCACATATATATATGTATAAATAAGTTATATGTGGGATAAATTGAGGATAATTAACAGAGGGAAGGCATGAGGATTAAAGCGGATCAGTTTGAGATGTATCTAGAGATATAAGGAGAAAAGGTTAGTGAATCAGTTCCATGTTAATATACTGAGTCCTTGGGAACAAGGGGCCACCGTACTGCCTAAGGAGAGTTAACTGTCCCAAGTCAGAAAATAGAGTTGGCAAAGCTCCCGTGCAGATCAGAAAGGGGGCAAGCTCACAAGTAGCCCTTGTACTTCTGAGCAAGACGGTGAGAGCCGGTCTAGATTGATAGATAAATTGATAGAAAGATAGATAGATGATAGATAGATGATAGGATAGGTTAGGGTAGAGTAGACAGACAGATAGATAGACTGAAACATAGTTTTTCCAAAACACTTTACAGAGAATTCCTTACCTAGACCTTGTAGTGACTATGTGAGAAAGAGATTGTAGGTAATATTATCTCCGTTTTACAGAAGAGAATACAGGCCCAGAGAGGACAATGTTAATACAACTAATGTGACAGGAATTGAATCCAAGTCTTTCTGATTATAATTCTATCACTATATTAATAGCATCATCTAAGTAGACCAGAAGGACTCGAAATGAATGGAAAATTCCTGAAGAAAGATGTGAGCAGCTTGGAATGGAAATATTAGGGTAAGCAGCATTCAGTTCACTGAGGATTGAGATGGCTATCTACATGACTATTAACAGGTTGTAAATTTTTAACATTTAGACTATGAATGATGAAGGAATGAAGAAACTGAGAAAAAGAAAGAGACAATTCAAGGGTAGTAATTTTCCAGGATGTTTTCCCATTCATTTTCTCTTTTCCCTGGAGAAACATTCTCTACTGACTACTTCATCAAGTAAAAAATCCAAAATCACACTTATTGTCGATATTAAATCATTAATTCTATTACTATGATTGCTATTTATGGTAAAGTTTTAATTTCTCCCATAATCATTCCTCATCCTCCTCCCAGAGAGTCATACCATATAACAAATATTTTTAAAGAAAATTTTAAAAAATCAGCAAAACTAATTAATACGAAGAAAAATCTGAAAATACAGCAATAGTTTGGATATATGCCAATAGATCAGTCAATAAACACATATTAGGTACCTACTAAGAGTTAGGCATTGTCCCTTTAAGTACTGGAGATGCTAAGAAAAGTGGGAAAAAAACAGTCCTTGCTTTCAAGGAACTCAGTCTAATGGGGAAGACAATATACAATCAGCTAAGTAAAATATGATATAAACAGGATAAACTAGAGATCATCAACAGAGAGAAGGCACTACAATTAAAGGGATTGGGCAAGATTTCTTGTAGAAGGTAAGATTTTAGCTGATACTTGAAGGAAACCAGGAGGTAGTGATGAAGATGAAAAGAATTCCTGAAGTTAGAACACAGCCACTGAGAATGCTAGGAATAGGGTAATGGAGTATCTAGTCTGAAGAACAGCAAGGGGGCTGGCTTCACTGGATAGTAGAGAACTGGGGTGAGGGAAGAGAGGTTGGATAGTGGTGATGTTGGTAGTGTAAGATAAGAAGACTGGAAAGACGGTGTGTGTTGGGTCTGATTCTGAAGGGCTTTGAACACCAAACAGAAGATTTTATATTTTACCACTGGAGTTGATTAAGTAGATATCATTTTGACGGCTGATTAGGATGGACCATGGTGGGGAAAGATTTGTGGAAGGAAGCAGTAATTAATTATAAATTGTGGTTACTCTAATGTATGTAGATGTATACGGCAGATGTTTGATAAGACAAAGAAAGGATAAAAATGGGAAAAACAGCAGGATGAGGCAGGAAGAAATATAAGTAATTACAAACGGTAGAAGATAAAAAGTATGCATGTATTCACAAACACACATACATATACACTATGTACATCCCACAACTGACTTCTCTCAGGTGGCTATATCTTGCTTTTCCTCTTCCAGAGTGTCCTCCTACCTATCCCACTCCCACAGGAAGAAAATGCACAAAATGTACCATCTTGATGGGTCTTTTTTAACTTCATGTAGATCTAATTTCTTAATTCACTTCAGCAAATCATCAAGGTTTCTGGGAGGAAAGTTCTTTGTAGAAACTTGAAATACTATGATATATTCTTAGGACAAGTTGCTGTCATACTATTATTACTTTATATTCTGTCATTAATTATGGTACGGGCAGATAACAAATCTGTTTTTGACATTAAATAAAAGTATTAGAATGTAAACTCATCTTCTGTAGGCTCATTGAAAGCACCCTTGGTACAAGTCTAGCAGGAGTGAGGAGACCAGCCAAGATTTCAGAATACTAAGAAGGAATGCAACCTAGCTCTCTACCAGAACCACTCCAACAAAGACTTAGGAAGAGAACTAGACTGAGTCCTGATCTGGTATTTTTCCTTCATCTTTGTTAAAGTAATTCTTAAGGGGCAGCTAGGTGGAGAAGTGGATAGAGCATCAGCCCTAAAGTTAGAAGGACCTGAGTTCAAATCCGGCCTCAGACCAAACACTTGACACTTATTAGTTGTGTGACCCTGGGCAAGTACCTTAACCTCAATTGCCAAAAAGAAAAAAAAAAGTAGTTCTTAAGTGTTGACATGGAAAGCAAAGGAAAAATACTGTCATTTTTTTCTGTCCCATGTAAACATAAGAAAAAAAGAAATACCATTTGAAACGAGGGACTGATGTCAGCTAAGGAAAGCAGCATATGGAGCCCTCCAACATGGAGGCTAAAATGGGGCCTACAACTGTGCACTAGGGCAAGAAGAAGTCTCAGATCCAACATGGATGGGTCTTAATACTATACAAAGAACAGGAACTAGTGATAAATGTAAATTTCTTCACTGTTGTAACATAACTGGGTCACAAACCAGTGTGGACTCAGGAGAGTGCTTGTTTTTAGATATGGCAGATGAGGAGAGAGAGTAGTAAGGGCTTAAGCTTGTGTGCTAAGGAAGGAACAGGAACACAAATGAACAACAGGTATATATTCTGATTCTGGAGTAAGATTTTACAATCAGTCCCTAGCCCAATCTGAAGCCCACAGCCAAATAATAAGGGTAAAAGGGAGTCTGCACTTCTTTCCCTTTAAAACTGATCCTTCTAGCTGGCTAACAGTGCCTGATGCCAAAAGAAGTCTACTGGTACTCCAACTTGGCACAAGCTCATAGTTGTGTTGCTCAGATCTGAAATGATGTCAGGATTTTGCAAAGTTGAGACCAGGAGAGCAGTAGTAAGACTTCACCCTATATCAGATACCTTTGGCCATAATTTAAGTTTGCAGACCTTCAGACTGATCCATCCCTTTAATCCTTGTAGAACACAGAACTCAATACCAAGAGAAAGTATCACAGAGTCAAAAAGAATACAAAAAAGGATCATGTAAGGCCCACACATTTTCTCAAAAAGTTAACAGAGTTTGGCCCTAACATAAAGTTCCAAATCAATAAGGAAGACGGGAATGATGAGAAATACATCCTAGAAGAAGAATATTACTCCAAAACATCTATAAACAAATGCTGAAAGGAAAAAAAATAGCTGGAACACAAGTTCAACTATAGTTTCTGGAAGAAATGCAGAGTTTACAAAAAAGGTAAAATTATATTATAAATAAAATATGAATAGTAGAAGAAAGAATTGGAAAAGAAATGAAAGCCAGGAAAGATCTCTAAGAGTATTAACAGCTTAGCACAAGGAGCAAAAAATCTGCAAGTAACACACTTCTGGAAAATCAGAATGGACCAAATAGAACTTATTGGCTCTGTAAAACAAAAAAAAAATAATAAAACAAAGTTTAAAAGACTGAAAAAATGAGAAGAAAATGTAAAGTAGTTTATATCAAAAACAACTGACCTGGAAAACAGCTCAAGGAGAGATAATTTAAGAATCATTGGACTACCTGAAAGCCAGGATAAAAAAAAAAAGGTCCTGGACATCAAATTTAAAGAAATAATGAAAAGAAACTTCCCAGATCTCTTAGAACCAGAGGGCAAAATAAAAATAGAAAGAACATATCAGTCACTTTCTGAAAGAAACCACAAGATGAAAACTTCCAGGTACATTATAGTCAAAATACAGAACTTCTAGGTCAAAGAAAAAAATACTAGAAGAACATAGAAAGAATTTAAGTACCAAATTGCTACAATCCATACCATAAAGGGCTTAGCAGTAGCCACTATAAAGGAGTGTAAAGCTTACAATACTATACTCCAGGAAGCAAAATATATAAGCTAATAATAAAGAATTACTTATTCAATAAAACTGAATATAATCCTACCAGGAAGAGGGCTTGGTGGTAAATGGATTTTAATTAAAAGAGGTCTTTTTATCATCATTCTTGATGAAAAATTAGATCTGAATAGAAACTTTGAAATACAAACAAAATAGTCAAGAGAAGCATAAGCAGGCAAATACAAATGAGTGATCAGGACAAAATAAACATAAAATGTTCATATTTTTATAGGAGAAGATAATACAAGTTACCCCTCAGAATCTGAATACCATCTGAGGCCATAGAAGGAGTTAAATAAGACAGTGGTTATGGTAGCACATGGGATGCACAATTTTATGCTAGGTACCCTGGGGAATCTGACATACTTTTATGATCTTAAAAACAGAATCAAAAGGAGGGGAAAGGATATACTAGGGAACAAAAGAAGGAGATAGATTGGGAAACTATCTTTCATAATTGGGATACATAAGCAGAATATTATTAGAACAAGGGGGAAGGGTGGATGAAATAGATGTTACTTGAAATTTGCTTTTGGAACTTGTGAAAGAAGGATGGTATACACATGCAGAGTTGGAGTAAAAAGAGACATTTTGTTCAACTGGTTAACAGGGAAGAATACAGAGAGAGGAGAGAGGGACGTAAAAGGGACAGTAGATTCAGGAAGGGATTAGTCATAAGGAAAACAAACTTTTACTTCAAAGGGTGGATAAGAAAGAGGAATTTATAATATTAAATTAGATATTTTGGGAGGCTTTTGCCTAAAACAAAACATCCTGTGGCAGTAGACTGGATGAGAGGGATGATGTGTTACTCATCCTGTTCCCACATAACTTATATCTCCTTGAACAGATCTATACTTTGAAAGCTTTTTTGTTGTTGCTGCTATTCAAAGTAGCTTAGAGATTATGAGAAGTTGAGATGGCAACAACAATTAAGATTGTTCTTAAATCTTTTTTATGAATCAATGTTATGTCCTGGCAATTGTGGGCAATACTTCAGTCTATCACAATCGTTTGGTTACAGTACAATTTATTGGTTGTGTTTACCAGGATATTTTGAATTCTGTTTTTTTAAGTATGGTTATTCGTCATCTGGGAGTCCATGAATGATAGAGAACTTCTTTTTTTTTTAAAGAATATTTCATTTTTTTCTCCAATTACATGTAAAAACAATTTTTTAACTTTTTTGTGAGTTCCAAATTCTCTCCCTCCATCCTTCCACTTCCCATTCCCTCAGCAAGCATTTCTTTTTTTTAATTTTTTATTTATTTTTCTTGTTTTCAACATTTACTTTCACAAGATTTTGAGTTCCGAATTTTCACCTCATCTCACCCCTCCCCCCACCCCAAGATGGCATGCATTCTAAATACCCCTTCCCCTAGTCTGCCTTCCCTTCTATTTCTCCCCCCCTTCTCTTATCCCCTTCCCCTTCAATTTTCCTGTCAGGCAGGATGGATTTCTGTAACCCACGTCCTGTATTTCTTATTTCCCAGTTGCATGTGAAAACATTTTTTTAAACATGTGTTTTTAAAACTTTGGGTTCCAAATTTTCTCCCTTCCTCCCTCCCCACCCACCCTCATTGATAAGGCAAGCAACTAAATATAGGTTATATATGTGCAGTTATGCAAAACACTTCCATAGAAGACATGCTGTGAAAAACTAACTCTATTTCTCTTAATCCTATCCTGCCCACCCATTTATTCTATTCTCTCTTTTGACCCTGTCCCTCCTCAGAAGTATTTGCTTCTGATTACTCCCTTTTCCAATCTGCCCTCCTCTCTCTCCTTTCCCTACTCTCTTGTCCCTTTCCCCCCCCCGTTTTCCTGTAGAGTAAGACAGATTTCCATACCCAATTGAGTGTGTATGTTATTCTCTCCTTAAGCCAAATCCTATGAGAATAAGATTCACTCATTCCCTCTCACCTTCTCCTGTTTCCCCTCCACTGTAAGAACTTTTTCTTTTCTGGGTTTTGTTTTGTTTTTTTTTTTTTTGTGGGATAATTTATCCCATTCTACCTCTCCTTTGCTCCTTCTCCTAGTATATTCCTCTCTCATCTCTTAATTTTATTCTCCAGATATGACCCCTTCATTTTCAACTCACCCTGTGCCCTCTATCTATCTATCTATACCTATATATATGCACATACAATTTTTTCCCCTCCAACTACCCTAATACTGACAAAGGTATCATGAGTTACAAATATCATCTTTCCATGCAGGAATGTAAACAGTTCAACATTAATGAGTCTCTTATGATTTCTCTTTCCTGTTTACCTCTTCATGTTCCACTTGAGTCTTCTATTTGAAAATCAAATTTTCTATTCAACTCTGGTCTTTTCATCAAGAATGCTGGAAAGTCCTCTATTTCACTGAATGACCATTTTTTCCCCTGAATGATTATACACAGTTTTGCTGGGTAGGTGATTCTTGGTTGTAATCCTATCTCCTTTGCCCTCTGGAATATTATATTCCATGCTCTGCGGTCCCTTAATGTAGAAGCAGCTAAATCTTGTGTTATCCTGATTGTGTTTCCACAATACTTGAATTGTTTCTTTCTGGCTGCTTGTAATATTTTCTCCTCAACCTGGGAACTCTGGAATTTGGCTACAATATTCCTAGGAGTTTTCCTTTGGGGATCTCTTTCGGGAGGAGATAGGTGGATTCTTTCAATTTCTATTTTGCCCTCTGGTTCTAAAATATCAGGACAGTTTTCCTGGATAATTTCTTGAAAGATGATGTCTAGGCTCTTTTTTTGATCATGGCTTTCATATAGTCCAATAATTTTTAAATGAGAATTTCTAATGTATAATTCTAGCCACTAACTTTCAGAATTTAGTAATGTATAGCACAGACTTCACTATTTCTTTAAATAATCTACATCAATCACTCAGTCTAAGCTTCTTAAGGATAACCCTTCTGTGGTCTCTGGTGACAGTGACCTGATCCTGAATCACAATAAAATCCTCTTCTATTTCTACAAATAATTCTTTATGGCTTAACTATGTGTTCAATGATTCTTTATCAGTGTATTGTTAGGTAACTTCATGTAGATGATGTACATGTGGGGCCTTTGATTACAATTTATGATTTTAGTAATTTCATAGGCTTTATCTAGAAGAAAGTCACTATTAGTTAAAGTCAACAGATACTGGTTGTTTGAAGTTGTTATCTGTCTTTGCTATTGCTCAATGATGTGATGTCAATTTATTCTAAAAATAAATAGGTTTTTTACATATATTTTCCAAATCTGTTATGACATATTTTGTAATTCTGGATTATTATTATAATTATCATTATTATTTCCTCATCTTTTATTCAATGGAATTCAGGTAACAATGACCCTGATGACTCATTAGCTTGCTGATTTTTAAATCAATTTTTACATTTTTAAAAATTTAAGCTTTTATTTACTCTCACTCCCACTATCTTCCTACTCCTGCCCCCAAAGGGAAAAAAAGAAAGCGAATCATGTAACTGCTTTTTTCCTTTTGAATTAAAATATCAGGATGTAAATCATGTTTGAGACACCTCTAATAGCAAGCATAGTGAAAGTGAAGACATTGACTTCATTCTATTCTCATGTGATTTTGATTTCTTCTACTAGGTCTCTACATTTTGAAAGCTTGGAGATTATGAGTCTTTGATATGGCCAGGATCTGTTAAAAATATTTTTTTAGAAGTTTATAGGCATTTTCAGGCAACTATGATAATGCTATGAATCCAATGTATTTTATTCAGTGAAGTCTCCTGTGTATTTTGACACCTGTATTTGTAATCTGTAGAGATTATAAAAGATGATGCTGCGGCTACTGAAGAAGATGATGATAACCACACATTTCATTATATGTGTATTATCTAACACTTCTTGGTAAATCTGTGTATCAAAGAGTCTATTTTTTTCTACGCATTTTTTCTGTTTCTTTCATTGAATTGTTTTCAAATTCTCCTAAAATGCCCAGGGTACCTAGCAAAAGATCGTGCATACCAAAGGATTGAATCTGTTTTGAATGATTGATTCACATTCCCAAACAGCTAAGGCTTCATCATAATAATGATAGATAACATTTAGATAACACTTAATTTGTGCCAGGCATTGTGCTAAGTGTTTTAAAATTATAATTTCATTTAAATATCTCTAGGATGTAGGAGATATTATTACCCCCATTTTATAGATAAAGAAACTGAGGCAAATAGAGGTTAAGTGATTTGCCCAGGGTCACACAGCTAGGAAGTATCTGAGGTCATATTTGAACTTAGGTCTTATTCACTCTAGGCCCAGTACTCTATCTACTATACCACCTAGCTTTCCCTAAGGAAAAAGGCAAATGGCAGGGAAAGAATGTAAAGGGGCCCACTTAAGACTTCCTAATAACAGGCTATTAGTTGATGATTTGCTTCTGCATGAACAATCAGTTTGACAGAATTTTCTCCCTTTGCTTTCAGACTCTATTCTCTGCATTTGCCCACTTATTTGGTTAGTCCTTCCACTGATCTGCACCTGCTGGGAGTTGCTTGATTGACTCCTAAACTAGGTGCTTGGAGTTTAATTCTACAATCTGACATCGTTATATTGTTTGTAAACAATGACAGATTCTGATAAATATGCATTCCAGTTAATTGCTGACTTCCCTCTGAGCTCCCTTCTTCACATTCTCATTTCCATCATCATGTCACATCTTAATACCTGATCATGCTTTCCTATAATAGGGAAACAGGAAACAAGCTCCACTTACATTAACGTGCAAGCAGGGAGCCCTGTGCCCAGATGGGCTCCTAGGAATAAGAGCCAATCCTGAAGTTCAAATGGCACTGGAAGTGAACATGTTTCAAGTGTCTTCAGCTTTATAATGCAGATATTTTTGCATGTTACTTTGGTATTCAAGGAACTGAATTCCTATTAAAATTATAATCCACCCTTCTACTCCCTACAGATTAGTATGAAATAGGTAAACTGAGTCCCAAAGGGGCTTAAACAATTTGGGTAAATTCAATCAGCCAGAATAAGGAACAGAGTTTATGCATTTTTAGGATGTGGAACTTTTGCCTACAAAATAGCATTTCCTATATCACAGGGCTTGGAAAAGAAGAGCAAGCATTTATTATGTTTTTATTAATTCACACTTGCTCCCCAAGCTGTACTTGTGTGTATCACCTAAGACAATATAGTTTCTTATGTGGTCACTTGACCTCTCAGTTCTTTCCCAGGCCATCTCCCCTGCAACTAGCCACTTTCTCCTCTTCTCCCCTTCTTGACCCTGTGGTAAACTAATTCAACTCTAAATTGTCCTCCGCTCTTGAATCCCTAAACCTTATATCAAATTGCTGATTATAACTAGCCAAACCTCAGCCTTAGATCACCCTCACAATTCACTGCTTTCAGTTCTACATGTGTGCTGCTAACCAAAGATGGAGAAAATCATGCAATCATTCTGACTAGTCCACTACAAATTTATGTTTCATAACCTCAACTGGTCTCTCACTACTGCTGGTCAATCCTACTATACCTCCCTTTCAACTTACTATCCCACTCACCTATATCCAAAGCCTCCAAGAAAAATATGAATCAGTCCCAGGCCATGGAAGAACTCAAAAAGGATTTTGAGAAGCAAGTAAGAAAAGTAGAGGAAAAACTGAGAGTGATGCAGGAAAATCATTAAAAACAAGTCAACAGCTTGCTAAAGGAGACCCCAAAAAATAGTGAATAAAATAACACCTTTAAAAATAGCCTAACACAAATGGCAAAAGAGGTCCAAAAAGCCAATGAGGAAAAGAATGCCTTAAAAAGCAGAATTGGCCAAATGGTAAAGGAAGTCCAAAATCTCACTGAAGAAAATACTTCCTTAAAAATTAAAATAGAGGGGGAGTGGAGCCAAGATGGTGGAGTAAAAGCAGGACTTGCTTGAGTTCTCGCCCAAACCCCTCCAAATACCTATAAAAATGGCTCTAAACAAATTCTAAAGCAGCGGAACCCACAAAAAGACAGAGTGAAACAAATTTCCAACCCAAGATAATCTCGATGGTTGATCAGAAAGGTATATCGCACCAGGCTGGGACAGGAATGCAGTTCAGCATGGGCATGCAGGCCTTAGCAAACCTGGAGCAGTCCTCAGATGACTGAATCATCAACAGCTGTTGTGGTTTCCAGATTTCCCAACTCATAAATGCCAAAGACAACTTAGAAGGGCAGTAGGAAAAATCTGTGTCTGCAGTGAGAGAGAAATGTGGGGTACCAGCCTCAGTCTGCAACTATGGCCCCGCCGTGGTGGCTGCCTCTAGAGCTTTCTGCCCAAAGACTGAAAGGGAATCAAGTGGCTAATCAGAGAGGGATTGCAGGGATCTCTCTGGCTGGTGCAGGATTCTCTTGCTTTGCCTGTGCTTGGATCTGGGTCAGAGTTCTGGGTGGTGGTGTTGGGGGGAGAAGGAGCGCTGGTGTGGTGGAGCTTGTAGTGGCTGTGGAGAGAGAATCCTCCTCACAGTTCCAAGACAGAAAAGAGTGCTTGTGGTCACTCATAGACCTGAGCACAGGCCAGGAAAGGAGTAAACACCTACCTCTCGATTATAGTACTTTGGAAGAACTGAAAATTTACAGGTCCCTGGAAGTATCTCTGAAAACAGCTGCACAAAACCCCCAAGCGTGGGACCGTACATTTTTCACACTGGAAGCCAGACCCCTACCTTAACAAAGAGTTTATAACTCAAGTAATTAGCTGGGATTATGAGCAAGCAATGCAAAAAGAGTCAGACCATAGAATCTTACTTTGATGACAAAGAAGATCAAAACATACAACTAGAAGAAGATAACAAAGTCAAAGCTCCCTACATCCAAAGCCTCTAAGAAAAATATGACTTGATCTCAAGCCATGGAAGAGCTCAAAAAGGATTTTGAGAAGCAAGTAAGAGTAGAGGAAAAACTGAGAATGACTCAAGAAAATCATGAAAAACAAGTCAACAGCTTGCTAAAGGAGACCCAAAAAAATACTGAATAAAATAATACCTTAAAAAATAGCCTAACCCAAATGGCAAAAGAGGTCCAAAAACCCAATGAGGAAATGAATGCCCTAAAAAGCAAAATTGGCCAAATGGAAAAGGAAGTTCAAAAGCTTACTGAAGAAAATACTTCCTTAAAAATTAGAATGGGGCAATTGGAAGCTAGTGACTTTATGAGAAATCAAGACACTGTAAAACAAATTCAAAAGAATGAAAAAATAGAAAATAATGTGATATATCTCACTGGAAAAAAACAACTGACCTGGAAAATAGATCTAGGAGAGGGAATTTAAAAATTATTGAACTATCTAAAAGCCATGATCAAAAAAAAAAAGAACATAGACACCATCTTTTAAGAAATGATCAAGGAAATCTGCCCTGATATTTTAGAATCAGAGGGCAAAACAGAAATTGGAAGAATCCACCAATGACCTCCTGAAAGAGATCCCTAAATGAAAACTCCTAGGAATATCATTCTAAATTCCAGAGTTCCCAGGTCAAGGGGAAAATATTACAAGCAGGCAGAAAGAAACAATTCAAGTATTGTGGAAACACAATCAAGATAACACAAGATTTAGAAGCTTCTACATTAAGCGACCACAGGACTTGGAATATAATATTGCACAGGGCAAAGGAGATAGGATTACAATGAAGAATCACCCACCCAGCAAAACTGAGCATAATCCTTCAGGGGAAAAAATGGTCATTCAGTGAAATAGAGGACTTTCAAGCATTCTTGATGAAAATACCAGAACTGAATAGAAAATTTGACTTTCAAATACATGACTCAAGATAAACATGAAGAGGTAAACAGGAAAGCGAAATCATGAGAGACTTATTAAGGTGAACTGTTTACATTCTTCATGAAAAGATGATATTTGTAACTCATGAGTCCTTTGTCAGTATTAGAGTAGTTGGAGGGAAAAATTATATGTATGTATGTAGATGGATAGGTAGATAGATAGATAGATAGATAGATAGATAGATAGATAGATAGATAGATAGATAGATAGATAGATGGCACAGGGTGAGTTTAAAATGAAGGGGTGATATCTGGAGAATAAAATTAAGGGGTGAGAGAAGGTCATACTGGGAGAAGGAGAAAGGGAGAAGCAGAATGAGGTAAAATATCTCACATAAAACAGACAAGAAAAGACTTCTACAGTGGAGGGGAAATGGGGGAAGGTGAGAGGGAATGAGTGAATCTTATTTGCATCAAATTTGGCTTCAGGAGGGAATAACATACATACTCAATTGGGTGTGGAAATCTATCTTACCCTACAGGAAAATAGGGGGAAAGGAGATAAGAGAGCAGGGAGATGATAGAGTGGAGGGCAGAATGGGTGAGGGAGTAATCAGAAGCAAACACTTCTGAGGATGGACAGAGTCAAAAGAGAGAATAGAATAAATGGGGGGCAGGATAGGATGAAGGGAAATATAGTTAGTTTTCCACAACATGACTACTATGAAAATGTTTTGCATGACTACACAGGTATATCCTGTATCGAGTTGCTTCCCTTCTCAATGAGGGTGGGTGGGGACAGAGGAAGGGAGAAAATTTGGAACCCAAAATTTTAAAAACAAAAGTTAAAAAAAAATGGTGTTCACACACAACTGGGAAATGATATATACAAGCAATGTGGTATAGAAATCTATCCTGCCCTACAAGAAAATTGAAGGGGAAGGGGATAAGAGAAGGGGGGATGAGATAGAAGAGAGGGCAGATTAGGAGAAGGGGTACTCAGAATGCATGCTATCTTGGGGTGGGGGGAGGGATGAGATGGGGAGAAAATTTGGAACTCAAAATCTTGTGAAAGTGAATGTTGAAAATTAAAAACAATTAAAAGATTAGAATAGAGCAAATGGAAGCTAGTGACTTTATGAGAAATCATGACATTGTAAAACAAAATTGAAAGAATGAAAAAAATAAAAGACAATGTGAAATATTTCATTGGAAAAACAACTGACCTGGAAAATAGACTCAGGAGAGATAATTTTAAAAAATATTGGACTATCTGAAAGCCATGATCAAAAAAAAAGAGCCTAGACATCATCATTCAAGAAATTATCAAGAAAAACTGCCCTGATATTTTAGAATCAGAAGGTAAAATAGAAATTGAAAAAATCCACCTATCACCTCCTGAAAGAGATCCCCAAGACAACACTGCTAGGAATATTATAGCCAAATTCCAGAGTTCCCAGGTCAAGGGGAAAATATTACAAACAGCCAGAAAGAAACAATTAAAGTGTTGTGGAAATACAATAAGGATAACACAAGATTTAGCAGCTTCTACATTAAGGGACCACAGGACTTGGAATATGATAATCTGGAAGGCAAAGGAGATAGTATTACAGCCAAGAATCACTGACCCAGCAAAACTGAGTATAATCTTTCAGGGAAAAAAATGGAAATTCAGTGAAATAGAAGACTTTCAAGCATTCTTCATGAAAAGACCAGAGCTAAATAGAAAATTTGACGTTCAAATACATGACTCAAGATAAACATGAAGAGGTAAACAGGAAAGAGAAATCATAAGGGACTTACTAAGGTTGAACTGTTTATATTACTACATGAAAAAATGATATTTGTAACTCATGAGACCTTTGTCAGTATTAGGGTAGTTGGAGGGGGGAAATCGTATGTATAGATAAATTGATAGATAGAGGGAACAGGGTGAGTTGAAGATGAACGGGTGATATTGAGGAATAAAATTAAGGGGTGAGAGAGGATTATACTAGGAGAAGGAGAAAGGGAGAAGTAGAATGGGGTAAATTATCTCACATAACACAGACAAGAAAAGACTTCTACAGTGGAGGGGAAATGGGGGAAGGTGAGAGGGAATGAGTGAATCTTATTTGCATCAAATTTGGCTTCAGGAGGGAATAACATACATACTCAATTGGGTGTGGAAATCTATCTTACCCTACAGGAAAATAGGGGGAAAGGAGATAAGAAAGCAGGGAGATGATAGAGTGGAGGGCAGAATGGGTGAGGGAGTAATCAGAAGCAAACACTTCTGAGGATGGACAGAGTCAAAAGAGAGAATAGAATAAATGGGGGGCAGGATAGGATGAAGGGAAATATAGTTAGTTTCCCACAGCATGAATTCTATGGATGTGTTTTGCATGACTACACAAGTATAACCTGTATCGAGTTGCTTCCCTTCTCAATGAGAGTGGGTGGGGAGGGAGGAAGGGAGAAAATTTGGAACCCAAAGTTTTAAAAACACATGTTAAAAACTGTTTTCACATGCAACTGGGAAATAATATATACAGGCAATGTGGTATAGAAATCTATCCTGCCCTACAGGAAA
Organism: Vombatus ursinus; assembly: GCF_900497805.2. Lineage (NCBI taxonomy): Eukaryota > Metazoa > Chordata > Mammalia > Diprotodontia > Vombatidae > Vombatus > Vombatus ursinus. The sequence goes on from NW_020954641.1 coordinate 37,279,592, forward strand.
ATAGAAGAGGAAGGGGATAAGAGAAGGAGAAGGTGAGATAGAAGAGAGGGCAGATTGGGGAAAGGGTATTCAGAATGCATGCTGTCTTGGAGTTGGGGGAGGGAAGAGATGGGGAAAAACTGGAACTCAAAATTTTGTGGAAGTGAACATTGAAAACTAAAAATAAATAAATTAATGAATCTTGAAAACAAAGAAAAAAGTTTCCTTTTCATCTGTGAACTACAGCGTATATACTGTACTACATTTTATTTAAAGTAAAATTCAGACATTTTGTTCTAGACTATATGGGCAATGTATTTGGAAAACCATTGTTTTTGTTTTACTCTTCTGCAATACGGGAAATCTATAGCTGTTGCCTCTGAATTTTAAAAAAAAAATCTCTTTGTGGTACTATGTGACTAAGCATTGACTGAAAGCCAACTGTAACTGCTTTATCTGAAATGCATTTCTTTTCTTTTTAAATACTCATCTTAACAGACAGCACGTTATTTTTAACACCTTTTAGAAATAGAATAGTGCTACGCAATCTCAGAGACAGTGTTGCCAAAAAGAATTCAGAAGTCTAAATCTACCTCTAACTGTAAATTTATCAGTCAAAAGAGCATTCGATAGTTAAATGGTCTTATTGAGTTGTGTGTCAGGAAAAAACGAAGAGTAAACCTGAGAACATGGCAACTTACTCAAGTTTTGTGAAGGACAAATAGATATAAGGTAGTTGGCACTCAAGTTTCATCATGATGTCCTTTAAATAAGTCAAGGCTGGAAAAGACTCCCATTTTCTGGTGTGTGTGTGTGTGTGTGTGTCTGTGTCTGTGTGTGTGTGTGTGTGTAAAGCTGGAAGGGAGGAAGAGAGGAGAGACCTAAGCAAAAGAGATGGTGGGCACAATGGGTTGGGTGGGGGCACTGATGGTTGTTCAAGTTCTTGATTCTTTATTAAAAGAAAAAAAAATTAAATGTGCCTTCTTTTGAACTAAAACACCATTGTTATAACACTAATGATAACAATAATTGATATTTATATGGTCTTTCAAAGTTTGCCAACTTCTTTTTTTTCCTTAATATTTATTCATTTTTAAAGTTTGCCAACTTCTTTACAAACCTTGTATCATTTGAGCATCAGAGCAACTTTGCATGATATCTCCTGCAGGTCTTTTTATCTCCATTTTACAGATCATGAAACTGAGGTTCAGAGAGGTTAAATGACTTGTCATTAGTCACAAAGGAAGGAAAAAAAGGAGGAAGTTAAGAAATAAGCACTTTAAAACACCTACTATGTACCAGGCACTGTGCTAAGTATTTAACCCTTGAAAATTGGTGCTATTGTTATCCTCATTTTACAGTGGAGGAAACTGAAGCAGAGGTTAAGTAACTTGTCCAGGGTCATACATCTTAAGTTTCAGGGGTGAGATACAAACCCAGGACTTCCTGGCTCTTTGCACTATTCCATATCCCCAGCTAGTAATGGATTGTTCTTTGTTCATATGTCTCTTTGTAGTTAGAGTGCAAATAAGTATCTATCTTGCTTGCCAGGGGGTAGACCAGGAAGATATAAAGAACAACAACAACAAATTGCTATAAAGCTTCTCTCTAAAAGAATCTGACCTCATTCATGTCTTTGAACCTATTTCCTTTATAGCCTCATGTTTCTCACATTTAGAACTATGAGGGATAACACTTGCAACTTTGACTACAGCATGTGAGATCTGGAGAAAGCTCACTTCAGTCTTGATCAGAACTCACATTTTTGACCTTTCTACTGACATTCAGCAGACTCTATTATTGCTGGACTTGAGGTAAGAGAAAGGAATGGTACCAGGATTCCAAAGCTGCTGTGACAACCAGAGTAGAGATAGCTATCTATGTATGACACAGAGCAGTCTCCAATTTACAAACACTGGCTTATGAATTTCTTTTACCTATTAACATCCACCCCAGCTGATGACTCACCTCCTCATCTGTACTCATCCTTTTCCACTACTTGTTCCACTATAGATTCTCTCTTCTTCTTTCTTTACCCTGTGGCAAGGTTGCTTAACATTTCATTTGTGAAATGCCATAGCACCAATCTATATATTTTTGGAACTCTCCTCTCTAATATTTAGGAATTTAGGTTCCCTGAGGTATGATAGGGGGACCATGGCTGTTATCTTCAAATATCTGATGCACTGTCTTAGGGAAGCAGAATGACCTCATTTTGCATAGGTAGAGGGGAAAACTAGTACCCATTGGTAGAAGTTATCAGGCAGATCTGGAATCACTATTAGGAATGCTTTCTTAATATTTGGAGCTGCCCCAAAGACAAGTGGATTGTAGCTACTGAGTTCCCTGTCACTGGAAGCGTTCAAGCAGAAATTGGCTGAATACTTGTGATGGATATTTAAGATACCACCAGGTATCTCAAAGCTCTAAGATTCTAAGAATCTATGGGATCTCTTCAGAATTTAATAAATGTTAAATCACAATGGAGCCAGTTCTTTCTATGACTTCTCTAGTGGTGAATTTGATGGTAAAGAAATTGCATCCTTTGAATTCTGGGGAACTAAAGGATATCTCCTCAAAGATATGATCAAGGAAAGGAAAAATAGAAGATACATATCTGACCATGTCATTCACCTGCCAAAATACCTTCAGCATCTCCCTATTCCCTATAGAATAAAATTAAAAGCTTCTGAGCTCAGATTGCAAGGCCCTCCGCAATCAGATATCATTGTACATTTCTAGTTACGTTGTAGTTGACCACTCTATAACGCTGCCAAACTGGGCTGCTAATGCTTCCCTTATCTCTTCCTGCTTTTTTTATATCTTCATTTGTCATAAGACATCTCCCATGACTGAATCATATTACCTTGTCATTTTTGTCTGTGGAAATCCTTTTCTTTCTTCAAGGTCCAATTCAAGTTCTGTTTATTCCTTGAAGCTATCCCTGTCCTCACACCCTTGCTGAAAGTGATTTCTTTCTCACTTTTCAAACTTTTCTACAATAATTTGTCAGAATCACTCCTCATCCCTTACCATATTTTACCAAGTGTATTTATTTGTGGATATTTCATATCCTTCCTATTGGTAAAGCATTTGATAGCTAGGACTATGTCATTTTTCCTCTTTTTCTCCCCATCACTAAGCATGATGCAATGTGGACATTTAAGAAAGGTTTGTTGGACTGGATTGAGTTGAATTAAAGTGAGACATTCCTAATATCCTACCCAATACATACATAGGCCATAAAATCAAGTTAAAGAAAGATGTAACATCTAGTCTGGTCTCATTAACGAATACAATTTCACTTCTGAAATCTCTCTGTGTGTTTAAGGAAGGATAAAAAAGAGACTACATATTCACCCCACAAAGGGATTTGTCTAAAATTCTATCTCTAGTTAAGAAAGAAAGATTCTCAGTGGAACTTTCTTAGCATCCCAGGAGCCTGACCTGAGTTGATGAAGCGATGAGACACTGATTCCAAATTGCCTTGAGAAAAAGCAACATATTCATTTTTCAAGTTCAAAGGCCCCTCAAACTTACTTTGAAAGTTTGGTTATAGTCTAAATAAATCAAACTGAAAGACTTAATTATGAAATCATAGAGCTGCCAATGAAGATAATAAAGTGGCTGGGTTTTTGTTTCAATAAGATTGTTAATATTTTAACAGTTTCTAACAGCCCATGTTCCATTTCAACTATCAATGATTAAAGTTGGATTTCTAAATAGTTTTTTTTTTAATTTAGATTCTGGTCTTTTCATGCTTTGGCATTTCACCATCTCTGTCATATTTCTTGTTTTGAAGACTTTCATGATTATGCTTTCCCACCTATCCATCAGCTCCTCTGCCTGCCAGAGTCCAAACAATGAGCACTGAGGCTGATTCTCCTGTTCTCTCTTTTCAGTATACATGATATTGTCTAAAATCCCCATCAGCCAAACCTGTTCCCTTCAAGTCTTTGTAAACACATCAGGTTCAGATCCACCTTGGAAAGGAGGAGAATTGTGTTTATTGGACCACCTTAGGATGATAGAATGATAGACTTCAAGCTGGAATGGACCTTTGGGCCCAATCCCCTCATCTTACAGATAAGGAAAATGAGATCCAGAAAAGTGAAAAGAATTTTGCTGATCACAAATAGTCAAGTTGAGGCCAAATCTAGAACACTTTTCACTGCATGCTGATACATTTCTCATCCTTTTCTTTGAGGAGAAGCTTTATTCTATTTTTGTCTTTTTTAGGAGGAACCATGACTCAAGACATCTTCACAAATGAGGGGAACACAAAATAAAAGCCAATGTTTCTATAGCACTTTAGGGTTCACAAAATGCTTTTGAAAAGCTTATGTCATTCAAGGCTCCCTACAACCCTTTTAGGTGTCAAGAATTTGGAGTTTCTCTGTGCTGCTCTATTGGACTTTGCTATTCAGATCTAAAACATTAGAATGGCTATTTATTAATTATTATTTGAATAATTATTTATTATTTATATTATTATTATCATTAAGGATAGTGATGGACAATCAAATCTTATGCTATATTGTATTTATTTTTAAACAGTTTCCCTCTCTGCTAACTTAAGGAAGCATTTGACAATAATCAAATTAGTGCTTTTCCTGGAAATTAAGCTTGCCCCACTGAGGTAGACTATAATCCAATGCATCTGCCATGAAAACTTTTTTTTTTGACCAGAGAACTGCTTGTAAGAAGGAGATCTGATTAAGAGAATATTAAAACAGATGAAAATATTCACTATGGAGCTCAACCTTTTGAAATTATGATTTAGGGACAGGCCAGGACCCAGCTGAACTGTCCCAATATTCCCCTCCAGACAACTTTAAAATAATACCTGAAATCAATTTTTGAAGTGTCAGAGTCAATGAAAATTTAGAGGGGGACATTTTTCTAGACTAAGAAAACTTAAGAGGTCTGGAGGAGAGGTCTGTAAAATCAGGGTAAGTACAGGCCAGAACACTACAAGAATACAGTGGTGGGTGTTGGAAGATGCTACAGCACCAGCAGCTTTGGGAGCTCTCTCTTTGATATTAGACAACAGGTTAGAAAGAGATTACAGAGGACCCTTTGCTGGCACTTGGTACAGCTGGTGCTGATGGGAAATTTTATACCCTATAAGCTATTCTGGTTACTGTTCCAGGACAAAGAGGTGTGTGATCAGTAACAAGGGAGAAAAGTTCTTGGTCATGATTCCAGGGTCAATAAAATTCATAGTATTTGTGGCTGCAGGGAAGCAGGAGCCCTTTCTGGGTAAAGACCAGAGCACACACCAGGACAACAGTGACCACTCCTCTACCAGTATAACACCAACTTAGAAGCACCAAAAACTTGCAGACTCTGAAAGAAACCGTTGAAAATAGCAATAGAGGGACAGCAAGGTGGCACAGTGGATAGAGCACCAGCCCTGGAGTCAGACCTGAGTTCAAATCCAGCCTCAAACACAGAACACTCACTTAGCTGTGTGATTCTGGGCAAGTCATTTAACCCCAATTGCCTCACTCCCCCCCCCCCAAAAAAGAAAATAGCAATACAAAAAAGCCTGAAGCTGGGCACAGTGCCTCCTGACTCCCAGGTGAGCAGAGTCAAACTTTAACATAAATTTCAAAATGAAGAAATAGGATGGGAAAATGAGTGAACAACAAAATAGAACTTTACTATAAAAAACTACTATAGTGGCAAGGAAGACAAAGAAATAAACTTAGAAGAAGACAGCAATGTAAAAACAGTTACAAGTAAAGCCTTAAAGAAAAATAATGATTTAACTCAAGGCCAGCAAGAATTCCTGAAAGTTTTTGTTTTGTTTTGTTTTGTTTTTTGTTTCCTGAAAGATTTAAAGAAAGCAATATAAGTGGTGGAGGAAAAAATGGGAAAAGAAATGAGAGTGATGCAAGAAAATTATTGAAAAGAAAATTAACAGCTTGGTAAAAGAGGTACAAAAAATACTGAAGAAAATATCACCTTAAAAACAGAATTGATCTAATGGTAAAAAGAGGCAAAAAGAGAATTGCTAATTAAAATATTGTGCAAAGATACCACAAAGACACCACCACTAACAACAGCAACTACAACAACAACTAGTATTTATATAAATTTTCAAGTTTGCAAAGTGCTTTAGATATATTATCTTATATGATTCTCACAACAACCCTATGAGGTAGATGCTATATTATCTTCATTGTACAGATGAGGAAACTAAAGCTGAAAAAGGTTAAGTGACTTGTCCAGGTCACATAACTTCTATGTTCCTAAGACCAGATTTGAACTCAGATCTTTCTGACTCTAACTCCAACATTCTACCCACTGTACTACCTAGCTGCCAAGTATTTGAGTGTCTCCTATATGCCATAATAAGCTTTCTAAGTTTGTAGGATCAGAGACTTCATGGAGGAAAAACCTTTTCAGCTGTATTTTAAAGGATGGCTAACTCAAAAGCCCAAAATGTGAGGGACCGTGACTTTGACTTGTACATGTGCACTGTCATTCTTTTGAATCTTGGTCCTGCATCATCAAAACCCAATTGGACAGTTCCAGTTTAAAACATTAAAAAAAAATTAAACTCAACATTTCTAAAACATAAGTTATCTTTTCTTTCTTTCTTTCCCTTCTTTATAATTAAGCATTATTTTTTTTTCTTTCTTTCCACATCCCTTACTGGAAAAAGAAAAAAAAAAGAGAAGAAAGAAAAAAAAACTAGACACTTACAACAAACATTCATAATAAAGCAAAAGAAAATCCCATAGTAGCCTTCTCCAAAAATATGTTTCTTATTCTGCAGCTTAAGTCCATCACCCCTGTCAGTAAGTAGGTAGCATGCTTCCTCCATAGTTTTGGAATCATGATTGGTTACTTTATTTATCAGAGTTCTTTTAATGTTATCTTTATAATTGTTATTGTATATGGTTTTCCTTTTTTCTAATATGGCTAACATGGATTTTTTTTTGCATGATTTCACATGTATAATTGATATATTGTTTGTCTTAGCAGTGGGTTGGGGAGGAATAATGGGAAAAATGTGAAATATATCATTGGAAAAACAACTGCCCTAGAATATAGATCCAGGAGAGATAATTTAAGAATTATTGGACTACCTGAAAGATGTGATTAAAAAAGAGCCTAAATATCATATTTCAAGAAATTATCAAGGAAAACTGACCCAACATCTTAGATCCAGAGAATAAAACAGAAATTGAAAGAATTGATAAATAAACTCCTGAAAGGAATCTCAAAATGGAAACTTCATGGAATAATATAGCCAAATCCCATACCTATCAGGTCAAAAAGAAAATATTGCTGGCAACCAGAAAGAAAAAATAAAAATATTGTGAAGCCACAGTCAGCATCACACAAGATTTAGCGCTTCCATTTTACAATAGTATTCGATTACATTCATATATCACAATTTGTTTAGACATTCCCCAATTGATGGACATCCCCTCAACTTCCAATTCTTGGTCATCACAAACGTGCCACAAGTATTTTTGTATACATCGATCCTTTTCCCATTTTTATGATATGTTTGGGGTACAGACATAGAAGTGGTATTGCTGGGTCAAAGGGTATGCACAGATTTATAGTCTTTTAGGCATAGTTCCAAATTGCACTCCAGAATGACTGGATCAATTCACAACTCAACAAACAATGCATTAGTGTTCCAATTTTCCCACATCTTCTTCAACATTTATCATTTTCCTGTTTTGTCATGTTAGCCAATCTGATAGGTATGATGTGGTACCTCAGAGTTGTTTTGATTTGTGTTTCTCTAATCATTAATGATTTAGAGCATTTTTTTCATATGACTATAGAGAGCTTTAATTTCTTCATCACAAAACTGCTGGTTCATATGCTTTGACCATTTATCAATTGGGGAATGACTTGTATTCTCATAAATTTGATTCAGTTCTCTGTATATTTTAGAAATGAGGCCTTTATTACAGACACTGTTTCTAAAAAAAAATGTTTTCCAGCTTTCTGCTTCCCTTCTAATCTTGGTTGCATTGAGTTTGTTTGTGCAAAAACTTTTCAATTTAATGTAATCAAAATTATATATTTTGCATTTCATAATGCTCTCTATCTCCTGTTTGGTCATAAATTTTTCCCTTCTCCAAAAATTTGACAGGTAAATTATTCCTTGCTCTCCTAGTTTGCTTATAGTATCAACCTTTACATCTAAATCATGTATCTATTTTGACTTTATCTTGGTATACAGTGTAAGATGTTAGCCTATGCCTAGTTTCTGCCATACTGTTTTCCAGTTTTCCCAGCAGTTTTTGTTAAACAGTGAATTCTTATCCCAGAAGCTAGAGTCTTTGGGTTTATCAAACAGTAGATTACTATAGTCATTGAGTATTGTGTCTTGCATACCCAACCTATTCCACTGATCTATCACTCTGTTTCTTAGCCAGTACCAAGTTGTTTTGATGATTGCTGTTTTATAATACAATTAAAGTCTGGTATGGCTAGACCACCTTCCTTTGCATTTCTTTACATTAATTCCCTTGATATTGTAGATCTTTTTGTTCTTCCAGGTGAATTTTGTTTTTACTTTTTCTAGCTTTATAAATTAATTTTTTAGTAGTCTGATTGATATGGCACTGAGTAAGTAAATTAGGTAGAACTGTAATTTTTATTATATTGGCTCAGCCTAACCACAAGCAACTGATGTTTTTACAATTATTTAGATCTGACTTTATTTGTGCGAAAAGTGTTTTGTAGTTGTGTTCATATAGTTCCTGCATTTGCCTCTGCAGGTAGATGCCCAAATATTTTATAATATCTACAGTAACTTTAAATGGAATTCTCTTTCTATCTCTAGCTATTGAGCTTTGTTAGTAATATATAGAAATGCCAAGGATTTATGTAGCTTTATTTTATATCCTGCAACTTTGCTAAAGTTGTTTATTATTTCAAGTAAGTTTTTACTTGATTCTCTAGGATCCTCTAAATATATCATCATATCATCTGCAAAGAGTGATAGCTTTGTTTCTTCTTTGCCTATTCTAATATCTTCAATTTCTTTTTCTTCTCTTATTGCTAAAGCTAACATTTCTAGTACAATATTAAATAACAGTGGTGATAAAGGACATCCTTGTTTCACCCTCAATCTTATTGGAAATGCTACTAGTTTATCCCCCTGACATATGTTGCTTGCTGACAGCTTTAGATAGATGCTACTTATCATTTTAAGGAAGACTTCATTTGTTCTTATGCTCTCTAATGTTTTAATAGGGATGGGTGTTGTAATAGTTTGTCAAGTACTTTTTTGGCATCTATTGAGATAATGATATGATTTCTGTTAGTTTTGTTGTGGATATGTTCAATTATGCTGATAGTTTTCCTAATATTGAACCAGTCCTACATTGCTGGTATAAATCCTATCTGGTCATAGTGTATGATCCGTGAGATAAGTTGCTATAATCTTTTTGCTAATATTTTATTCAAATTTTTGCATCTATATTCATTAGGGTGATTGGTCTATAATTTTCTTTCATATTTGTATCATAAAAAGAATTTGGTAGGACTCCTTCTTCACCTATTTTCCCAAATAGTCTATATAGTATTGGAATTAATTGTTCTTTAAATGTTTGATGGCATTTGCTTGTAAACTCATCTAGCCCTGGGGATTTTTTCTTAGGGATTTCACTGAAGACTCATTCAATTTCTATTTCTGAAATGGGGTTATTTGAGTATTTTATTTCCTCTTCTGTTAATCTGGGCAATTTATATTTTTGTAAATATTCATCCATTTCACAAAGATGGTCAAATTTATTGGCATCAAGGTGGGCAAAATTGCTCCTAATTATTTTTTTGATTTCCTCTTCATTGGTGGTGAATTCACCTTTTCATTTTGATGCTGGTAGTTTGGTTTTCTTCTTTTTTTAAATCAAATTTACCAAAGGTTTATCTATTTTTTTTTGCTTTTTTATAAAACCACCTCTTAGTTTTATTTATTAGTTCAATAATTTTCTTAATTTCAATTTTATTAATCTATTTTTTGGTTTTCAGAATTTCTAAGTTGGTATTTAAGTGGGGATTTTCAATTTGTCCTTTTTCTAGCTTTCTTAGTTGCATGCCCAATTCATTGATCTCCCCTTTCTCTATTTTATTTAAATAAGCATTTAGAGATATAAAACTTCCCCTAAGAACCACTTTCACTGCATCTCATAAGTTTTGGTATGTCATCTTGTTATTGTCATTCTCTTGGATGAAGTTATTGATTGTTTCTATGATTTTTTGTTTGATCCACTCATTCTTTAGGATTAGATTATTTAGTTTCCAATTAATTTTTAGTCTCTCTTTCCATGGTCCTTTATTACATTTAATTTTTACTGCATTATCTTGATTCTCTAGGATCCTCTAAGTATATCATCATATCATCTGCAAAGAGTGATAGCTTTCTTTCTTCTTTGCCTATTCTAATCTCTTCAATTTCTTTTTCTTCTCTTATTGCTAAAGGTAACGTTTCTGGTACAATACTGAATAACAGTGGTGATAAAGGACATCCTTGTTTCACCCTCAATCAAGAGGATGCATTTTATATTTTTGCCTTTCTGCACTGGATTGTGAGGTTTTTATGCCTTAATAAATGGTCAGTATTTGTGAAGGTAACATACACTGCTGAGAAAAAAGGTATATTCTGAGGGGGAGGAACAAAGATGGCAGAGGGAAAGCAGTGACTTGCTTCAGTTCTCCCTGAAACCCCTCCAAATACCTATAAAAATGGCTCTAAACAAATTCTAAAGCAGTAGAACCCACAAAAAAAATAGTAAAACAAATTTCCAGCCCAAGACAACCTGGATGGCTGATCAGAAAGGTATATCACACTGGGTGGGGAGAGGAGCACAGTTCGGCATGGGTGTGCACGCCACAGTAAACCTGGAGCAGGCTTCAGAGGACTGAATCAGGAGCAGCTGTGGTGGTTTCCAGACTTCTCAACCCATGAACACCAAAGACGACTTAGAAGGTCAGTGGGAAAAGACAGTGACTGCGGTGAGAGAGAGAAGCTAGGTCCAGGGCAGCGACTGCCTCCTGAGCTTTCGGCCCGCAGACTGAGGGGGAATCGAGTGGCTGAACAGAGGGGGATTGCAAGGATCTCTTTGCCAGTGCTGAGGCAGGAATCTCTTGCTTTGCCCGTGCTTGGATCTGGATCACAGTTCTGAGAGGTAGTCCTGGGGCAAAGAGGAGCGCTGGCCTGGTGGAGCTTGTTGGGGCAGTGGAGAGGAAACAGCTCGCCCCTTATCACACCACCTTGGAAGAACTGAAAATTTTCAGGTGCTTAGAACTATCTCTGGAAACAACTGTACAAACCCCTGAAGCTTGGGACAGTACATTCTCCACATTGGAAGCAGACTCGTACCTTAACAAAGAGTTTAAAACTCAAGTAATTGGTTGGGATCATCAGCAAGCAGAGCAAAAAGAGTCAGACTATATTATCTTACTCTGGGGACAAAGAATATCAAAACATATAACCAGAAGAAGAAAACAAAGTCAAAGCTCCTACATCCAAAGCCTCCAAGAAAAATATGAATCAGTCCCCGGGCTTGGAAGAGCTCAAAAGGGATTTTGAGAAGCAAGTAAGAGAAGTAGAGGAAAAACTGGGAAGAGAAATGAGAGTGATGCAAGAAAATCATGAAAAACAAGTTAACAGCTTACTAAAGGAGACCCAAAAAATTACTGAAGAAAATAATACCTTAAAAAATAGCCTAACCCAAATGGCAAAAGAGGTCCAAAAACCCAATGAGGAGATGAATGCCCTAAAACTCAAAATTGGCCAAATGGAAAAGGAAGTTTAAAAGCTTACTGAAGAAAACACTTCCTTAAAAATTAGAATAGAGCAATTGGAAGCTAGTGACTTTATGAGAAATCAAGACACTGTAAAAACAAATCCAAAAGAATGAAAAATTAGAAAACAATGTGAAATATCTCATTGGAAAAACAACTGACCTGGAAAATAGATCCAGGAGAGAGAATTTAAAAATTATTGGACTATCTGAAAGTCATGATCAAAAAAAGAGTCTAGACATCATCTTTCAAGAAATTATCCAAGAAAACAGTCCTGATATTTTAGAACCAGAGGGCAAAATAGAAATTGAAAAAATCCACCAATCTCCTCCTAAAAGAGATCCCCAAAGGAAAACTCCTAGGAATATTGTAGCCAAATTCCAGAGTTCCCAGGTCAAGGAGAAAATATTACAAGCAGCCAGAAAGAAACAATTCAAGTAATGTGGAAACACAATCAGGATAACACAAGATTTAGCTGCTTCTACATTAAGGGACCACAGGGCATGGAATATAATATTCCGGAGAGCAAAGGAGATAGGATTACAACCAAGAATCACCTACCCAGCAAAACTGTGTATAATCATTCAGGGGAAAAAATGGTCATTCAGTGAAATAGAGGACTTTCCAGCATTCTTGATGAAAAGACCAGAGTTGAATAGAAAATTTGATTTTCAAATAGAAGACTCAAGTGGAATATGAAGAGGTAAACAGGAAAGAGAAAAACATAAGAGACTTATTAAGGTTGAACTGTTTACATTCCTGCATGGAAAGATGATATTTGTAACTCATGAGACCTTTGTCAGTATTAGGGTAGTTGGAGGGGAAAAAATTATATGCACATATATATAGATATAGATAGATAGATAGAGGGCACAGGGTGAGTTGAAAATGAAGGGGTCATATCTGGAGAATAAAATTAAGGGGTGAGAGAGGAATATACTAGGAGAAGGAGCAAGGGAGAGGTAGAATGGGGTACATTATCTCACAAAAAAAACAGAAAAGAAAAGGCTTTTACAGTGGAGGGGCAATGGGGGAAGGTGAGAGAGAATGAGTGAATCTTATTCTCATAGTATTTGACTTAAGGAGGGAATAACATACACACTCAATTGGATATGGAAATCTCTCTTACCCTACAGGAAGATAGGAGGGGAAGGGGACAAGAGAATAGGAGGATGATAGATAGCAGAGCAAATTGGGAAAGGGGGTAATCAGAAGCAAATACTTCTGAGGAGGGACAGGGTCAAAAGAAAGAATAGAATAAATGGGCAGGGCAGGATAGGATTAAGGGGAAATAGAGTTAGTTTTTCACAGCATGTATACTATGGAAGTGTTTTGTGTAACTGCACATGTATAACTTATATTAAGTTGCTTGCCTTTTCAATGAGAGTGGGTGGGGAGGGAGGAAAGGAGAAAATTTGGAACCCAAAGTTTGAAAAACATGTTTTAAAAAAAATGTTTTCACATGCAACTGGGAAATAAGAAATACAGAAAATGGGGTACAGAAATCTATCTTGCCCTACAGGAAAATAGAAGAGGAAGGGGATAAGAGAAGGGGGGAAGAAATAGAAGGGAAGGAAGGCTAGGAGAAGGGGTATTCAGAATGCATGTCATCTTGGGGTCGGGGGAGGGGTGAGATAGGGTGAAAATTTGGAACTCAAAATCTTGTGGAAGTAAATGTTGAAACTAAAAATAATTAAATTTATTAATTAAAAAAAGGTATATTCCTTTCTATCCCTATCCAGTTTTCTCAGAGGTCTACCATATCTAACTTTTCTAAAATGCCATTCACTTCCTTAATTTTTTTATTGTGTATTTTGTGGTTAGATGTATCTAGTTCTGAGAGGGGGGATTGAGGTCCTCCACTAGTATAGTTTTGTTGTCTATTTCTTTCTGTAATTCCCTGAACTTCTCCAAGAACTTGGATGCCACACCATTCAGTGCATATATGTTCAGCAATGATATTACTTCATTATCTATGGTGCCTTTTAGCAAGATGTAGTTTCCCTCCTTATCTTTTTTAATTAGATCTATTTTTGCTTTTGCTTTGTCTGAAATCAGCATTGCTACCCCTGCTATTTCACTTAAGTTGAAGCATAATGTATTCTACTCCAGTCTTTTACCTTTATTCTCTGTGTATCCCTCTGCTTTGAATGTGTTTCTTGTAAACAACATATTTTAGGATTATGATTTTAATCCACTCTGCTATCTGCTTTACCATATTATGGGAAAATTCATCCCATTCACTTTTGTGGTTATGATTACTATCTCTCTTTCTCTCTATCTTATTTTCACTTATGTTTTTGCTTTTCTCTCTCGTTTCCCTCCTCGCTAGAATTTTGCTTTGGACCACAGCCTCCATCAATCTGCCCTCCTTTCTATCATCCCCCTCCCTTTTCTTTCCCTTTTCCCTTACTACTTCTTTCCTCCGTTCTATTCACTTCCTCCCTTTTCTTCCCCCCTTTCCCTCTTACTTTCTATAGGTGTTAAATTTCCATTCCTAACTGAGTATGTTATACTGTCTTAGAACCAAATCCAATGAAAGTAAGGTTCAAACAATGTTCATCTCCCTCCCTCCTTTTCCTCTATCTATAATCAGTCTTTGTGCCTCTTCATGTGATGCAGTTTACCCTTTTCTGCCTCCTTTTTTTTCTCTTCTCCTAGTTAATCCCTTTTTACCACTTAATTAGATTTTTTTATCATCACATCACAGTCAACTTATACCCATGCCTTATACCCCTTCTAAGTGTTGTAATAAAGATACAATTCACAAGAGTTACAAGTATCATCTTCCCATAAAGGATGTAAACAGTTTGCCCTTATTGAATAACGTTTTTTTTTTCTTTCCTATTTACCTTTTTATGCCTCTCTTGAGACTTGTTTTTGAAGATCAATTTTTCCATTGAGCTCTGGTCTTCTCATCAAGAAGGTTTGCAAGTCCCCTATTTCACTGAATGTCTGTTTGCTCCCTTGAAAGATTATGCTCAGTTTTGGTGGGTACTTAATCCTTGACTGTAATCCAAGCCCCTTTGCCTTATGGAGTATCATATTCCAAGCCCTCTGATATTTTAAAGTAAAAGCTGCAAGGTCCTATATAATCCTGATTGGTTCCACAATATTTAAATTGTTTCTTTCTGTTTGCTTGAAGTTTTTTCTCTTTGACTTGATAATTCTGGAATTTGGCTACAATATTCCTTGGCATTTTCAATTTGGGATCTCTTTAAGGAGGTGATCAGTGGATTCTTTCAATGACTAATTTACCCCCTGGTTCTAGGACCTCAAGGCAGTTTTCCTTGATGATTTCTTGAAAGATGCCATCCAGGTTCTTTTTTGCATCATGGCTTTCAGGCAGACCAATAATTCTTAAATTATCTCTCCCAGATCTATTTTCCAGGTCAATTGTTTTTCCAATGAGATACTTTATGTTTTCTTCTATTGTTTCATTCTTTTGATTTTGTTTGACTGATTCTTGATATTTCATAGAGTCATTAGCTTCTACTTGCCCAATTCTAATTTTTAATGAATTGCTTTCTTCAGTTAGCTTTTATACATGCTTTTCCATTTGGCCAATTCTAATTTTTAAGGAGTTCTCTTCAGTGAGTTTTTGTGTATTCTTTTCCATTTGGCCAATTCTACTTTTTAAGGAGTTGTTTTCTTCAGTATACTTCTTTTTTCCTTTTGGTCAATTTTTTTTGGAGGCAATTGGGGTTAAGTGACTTGCCCAGGGTCACACAGCTACTAAGTGTCAAGTATCTAAGGTCAGATTTGAACCTAGACCCTCTTGACTCCAAGGCCAGAGCTGAATCCACTGCACCACCTAGCTGGCCCCCAACTGTGTTTTTTAAGGAATTGTTTTCTACATTAAATTTTTGTACTTCCTTTTCCAAGCTATGGATTCTTCCTTGCATACCTCCCATTTTCCCCTAATTTTTCTTCTGCCTCTCTTATTTAACTTTTAAAATCCTTCTTGAGGTCTTCCAGAAAGGCTTTTTTGTGGGGCTTGAGACCAATTCCTATTGCCCTTTGAGGTTTCACACGTGGGTATATTGACAATGTTGTCTTCTTCTGAATCTGTGTTTTAATCTTCCCTGTCCCCACAGAAACAATCTATGGTCATTGTCCATTTCTGCTTTTTGTTCATGATGTTTACCTATTTCCTGGCTTTTAAAGTTCAGCTCTCTTGCTGGAGCACAGAGGGCATAGTTCCAGGCTACTTGTGCTGAAAGCCAGGGACCTGATCACTGGCTTTATGTGATGGGGCCTCAGATGCTGACAGCTGGAGGCTGTAGGGCTCTGGCAGCTTACTTGGTGCTGGGTTGTGGTTGTAGTGGTGGTGACTGGTGCATACTGAGGCCAGGTGGGATTTTGCTGCATTTCTCCAGGGCTACACTGAAGCTCTCAGGGTGAGGTGTGGGGGTCTGGTCCCTGGAGGACACCTGCTCACCCAGGCTATGCTGAAGCATGAGGAGGTTTAGTTGCTGGAGAACACCTCCCCACCTAGGGTTGCACTGAAGCACAGGGGGGTTCACCTGCTGAAGGATGCCAGACTGTTGGTGCATATGGTGGTTTTCAGAGCCGGAGTCTTCCAGTAACCCTGACTATGCCAGGGCATATGGGTGGTCCTCGTGTTGGCACTTGCCTGCTCCACCACCCTGAGGCTCAGGATTTCCAGCTGGTTTGTTAAAGTGGTGGCCTGCTGCTGTTTTGTCAGGATGCCTCCCATCCTGTACTGCTCCCCTTCCACCAGAGCAAGAGGGACCTTTTTTCTGTTAATCTTCCAAGCCTCCTATGCTAAAAGACTACTGCACACCATCTTTCTGCTGGCTTTGCTATTCTAGGTTTTTTTTCTAGGGGCAATATTTTCTGGATTTTCATAGGTCAATAAGAGAGAGTAAGAGCAGATTACTGCTTACTCTGTCATCTTGTCTCCCAGGGATACCCCTACTTTAAAGAACAGAACTGGCCATGTCACTCACCTGCTCACTAAACTTAACAGTTACTTTCAATTGCTTTTAGGCTAAAGTATCAATTCTTCTGGAAAGCCCTTCAAAATCTTGTTCAGTGACCCTTCAAGGACATGTATTACTCCACCTCACTTTGGTCCAGTCACAAACATCTCTTATATCCAAATTTCTGTCTCTTGTCTCTATGTCTTAGGTCATATTAGGTTCCTCTCACACTCTCCAATGATGTCAAACTGGTTTATTAGCTTTTCCAAACACATGATATTCCATTTCTTTCATATGTGGTCATTTCCCATGCCTAGGCTCTATTTCCTACTTCCCTTAGCCTCTTAGAAACCCTATCTACATTCCAAGCACAGCTCACGTATGACCTCCTTATAAAGAGGTCAGTCCTGATTCCTCCAGTTGTTACTGCTCTATACCTATAGGGATTGCTTTGTATTACTTTGCATATACCTTATATTTACTTTTCTGTGTACATGTTTTATGACCCTAAGAAAAAAGTAAAAGTAGAAAGCAAGTTCCTTAGTGTGGCTTTATTATAATTCTATTCTGCTCTTGATAGTCCAAAGCTTTTCATTGTACCTTTTCCAGGTGGCACATTGTGTTATGGATCATTACTTGCTTCCACTCATCTATTTTATCTTGCTCTATGTTTCCTTCCCTTGGGATTTCATATTTTTGATAGTTAAAACAGATACTAATGAATTAAACTGTATTTTCCCTGAAAAAACAATAAAAAGTAACATTAAGGAATAATCATTTGGAACACTTTGGAAAGTGAATGCAAGGGGTATTATGAGTGGAGGGGAAGCATACCAACTTAGTAGGTTGTGCTTTTGGCTCCAGATGTCTGAACGTTCTTGGCTATGCTCCAGGACATAATGTATCTTTTAGCTTCAGGTTAATGGGGAGGAAGAAAAGACATAAGACTTGGATAGCTTCCACTTCTTAACATTATCTGAGGGACAGGTTACCTACCTAAAACCAAAGTCACTTCTTTGGGAAGCTAGATGTAGTGAGCCTATAAGCACACATATGTAGTCTACCTTTTCCCTTTTGGTGTGCAGCCTAGTGAGTGTGATATACCAGAGTGTTCTTCAGAGATGGACATTTGAATGACACAAATTTCATCTGAATGACACAAAAATATCAAAATGGTATTTGCGGGGAGTAGCTAGGTGACACAGTGGATAGAGCACCAGCCCTGGAGTCAGAAGGACCTGAGTTCAAATCTGGCCTCACATGCTTACTAGCTGTGGGACCCTGGGCAAGTCATTTAACCCCAATTATACCTCAAAAAATAATATTTGTGGATTAGAAGAGAGAGCCTAAGAGAGAGGTTCCAGGACCCACAAAGATTCAAGTGAGGGGAAAACAAAATGAAACAAAACCTTTGCTGGTCCCTTCACTCTCTCTCCATCTCTTCTCTCTAGCAGTATGATGCCATTATGGGATTTTCTCCAGTGCTCTCCCCTTGCATTTCTAAATGACTCAAGTGATTTGGCTTCAATTATGTCCCTAGAGACACTCCTCCTCAATCTCACATCCCCATTCAGGAAATATTAATTGTTAGTCAACCTAATGGTGTCTTTGCTCAGTTTTCTTCTATTATGTATTGTATTGTATTATACACTAAGTTAAACAAGATGAACCTTTGTATGGAGTGAGAAATTGCTTTCTGTGATTTGTCAAATATCAGTATTCAACCTGCTTTGCGACTAATGATTTGGGTATAATTTAGTTGTATTTAGGCCTACAGGGACCTTGAAGTTCGCCTGATTTCACAGAGGACACTCAGAAATGTTAAATGACTTGATCAAGATCACACAGGGGACAGACAACCAGGAAATGAACCCAGGTCTTTTGACTTCAAGTCCAGTGTCTCTATTTCAGCTAAAATAGAATATCCCACTTTGACTAGTTCTTTCCTAATATTATGAGATGTTTATTGTTGCATTAAACTCTTTGCATCACTTCAATAAGGGTGTAATGCACAATATTATCTCAAAACTGACCGAAAACATGGTATAAATAAATGAGCTGATACATAGAGGAATGGGAATTAATCTTCCTTCTCTGCTGCTCTTTAAAGGTATTACTATAACTCACATAGGCATTTCTATTCCATCAGGTATGAACTTATTCATCATTTATAGGATGCATATTATATCTGATGTAGCTTCTCTCTGAAATAATTTGGCCATTCATTCCCAGATCAGCTATTGAAAAAAAGTGACTATCTCATAACACTTTCTGTGATATTTAAATACTTCAGGGATCTAAGTTTTCATTTAATTTGGGTAGCCCTTCCCATCAGCAATATGGATCTTAACCTTTCAGTTCATTAGAATACTATCATTATGAGTTACTGTGGCTTAAAAAAATGATCATATCATAGGACCAAATTCCTGGAGGTGGTCATCTTCAAAATGGTCCTGGGACACTAGACATAAAGTTTGCCTTTGCTAATAGTTCAAACCTTTCCATTCCTCAAATTCCAAAAGAGGAAATAATTTGTTAGCTAAAGACCCACTTCCTAGCTTTACAAAAGGAGTTAAACACAGTCCAAATGATTCTTCTATAGCAATAAAAAATGTCTATATGGTTGGTTGACTCTTTGGAGCTTATTATACCCAACTAGTAAACATTTTCTTAAGAATCTCAGGGATAAACTAACCAGGCATCACAGGTGAGTAATTTTCACTTCCTGCTAGACTAGATCAGTAGATGGTCTTGTTTCATTGAAGAAAGCAATTAGCTTTCAGTGTACTGGAAAGTAGAGAACAATTTCACAGATTAGTGGAGCTTAGTGTCCTATTTGGTGATGTCAGCATGTAGAAAGAACTATTTTCCCCATTCTTTCAGAGCCATCATAATCAGTGGGATGTTAACATGACACAGCAGGGATAGGCACTTTTACTGACAATCTCTTAACAAACGGAATTCATTATGTTGAGAAATCCTTCAGTTGCTTTAAAAAAATGCTTGTCAGCATCTTCTTTTACAAATGGAAGGGAGTTTGATATGGTATTTAAAGCAAACGAGCCAAGCTCTTACATTTTCCAATGATTGTCATCAGTGAATATTTATTCAGTGGACCCACCAGGTGTAAGATACTATACTAAACACTGGGCATACAAAGACGATCAAAACATTGATTTGGCTCTATTGGTATTTATGTAACTTAGAATCTTCTAGGGGAGAGAGGGCAAAATGTATACAAAAAATGGTAGCATTTCACATATATTATCTCATTTGATTCTCACAAGACTGTATTAGGCAAGTGCCACAGTACTATTACCCCCATTTTGATGATGGGGAAATTGAGTCTGAGAAATATCAACTAACTTATCCAGGATCATGAAGCCTGGGCCTGGAATAGGATTTGAATCCAGATCTTCCTAGCACTCAGTGTACTACTCTATTACCAAACCATGCTGCCTTTCTAAAATAAACACAATACAGCATTAACTAGAGTAGTACCAAGGGGTTGGCAAACTTAATCTAGTCTGCTGCCTGTTTTTGTACTGCCCAGCCTATGAGCTAAGCATGATTTTTCCATTTTAAAATACAGTAAAACTTTATTTTAAAATGTAAAAAACATGCTTAGCTCAAGGGTAGGGTTGCACAAGAACAGGCAGCAGGCTGAGTTTGGCTCTTGTAATGTTCTTTGCCAACCCTTGAAGTGTCACAGAAATTCAGGGAAGAAAAAGGGATCACTGTGGACTGAGATACTAAAGAAAGATTCCAAATAAGAGGAATTTGAGATTGACTTCATGGAAGGGTAAGACTTTCCATGGAAGCTATTTCTGGAGGAAGCTGATAAATATGGTCAATTCTACAAATACAAGTGTCAAAGGGTTTGACTCAATGTGGACATATCCAAAACCTTCACTAGACTCAGTCACTGATATATGACTGATCAAGACAAGTCAACTGGCATTTATCAAGCACCTACTATATGCTAGGAACTATGCTACACACTGAGGATAAAAAGAAAGACAAAAAATAGTCCTTGCAGTCAAGGTGCACACAGTTTGTTAGGGGAGGCAAGATGTAAACAACTATGTACAAACAAGATAGAATAGAATAAAATAGAGATAATCTCAGGGGGAAAGCAAATAGCATTAGTGGACATAGGACCCTGGGTAAGTCTTTCTCTGTAATCTAGTATAACCACTATAAAATGGTTATAGTAGTTAAAAATTGAAAATGCATTCTAAGGACCCATCCAAGTGAATTCATCCAAACGAATTTGTCCTGTCAGATGTGCTTTGTAAAAGAAGTTTATTTAAGTGGCAAGGAAAAACAATAAGGAACAGCAGCAGAAATGTTTCTGGAAAGTCATTTCCTTCTCTATATCAATTAAAAAGCATCCTGCTCTGATAAGAAATGCCACGTTGGTTTTATACAAAATGAATGGTAGCGAAAACGAAATGGAACTAAAGAGATTTAAATGTGCATTATCAACAGGCAAACATATGTGTTGAATTGTTTGCAATGGACATTAGAATTATGTCACAACAAGGAAGTTAACACAGCACCTGTTCCCTTCTCATTAAATCATAGAACCATACAGGCCTATTTTCTTTCTTTAGAAGAATTCTGGTAAAGGTGAGTAAAAAAGGTTGTTTTTCCAACAGGTAGTAATTTTCAGTAATCAACATATTGAAAAACATACTGTAGGAAAGCTAACCATGGTTCTGGAAACTATGGTCTCACAGAGAGGTAAAAGAGGGCCCCCTTAGGGAATGAGAAAGATCTGATTCAAAATCCTACCTTTGACATCTACTAGCTACATGACCCCGGACAATTCTATTAATTTCTTAGGCACTTCCCTACAACTAGTTACAAATAAATTGATCATTTGCATCACACCCTTTATGCTAATGAAATTACAGGTATGTGTCAAAAAAAAAATCTTCATTTCTTTAATTAACATTTTCCATTGTCTTCAGATGTGACTGCATGTAATGAACAGCAAATGGTTTACTAGACATTAAATCTTTCCCCAGTGATTGATTCTAAAGAGGAAACAATTTTGATTATGGTGATGATGATCTTATCCCATGATCTGGCTTTAATAGTCTTTCTCTTTGAAGCAAGTTTCCCACTGAACCCCTCAAGCTTCCCAATGAAGCCCCCAACCTCATGGAGTTTCCCCCTTAAAAGTGTTTCATAAATTTTAAAGCACTGTACAAACATAAGCTATTATTATGCTTCCTTATCATACCAGTGGAGTCCATGAGCTCAATTGATATGTGCACAATGTCAAGAAGATAGAAAGAAGGCTCCCTGGTATGTTGGGTGGGCAACATGTGAAGGGTTTATTGGAGGACCTACTCAAAAGTAACCTAGGATATTAGGCACAGACAAGTTGAAATATGCATCACTGTAGAGGCAATTCATATAAATGAGAAAGCAGGTTGATCAAAGGAAGTCCAATTATTTCCCATTTCTTCCCTCAAAGCCTATAAAAAGCCATCCATTTTTTTCTGCATTTGCAATTACCTCATTATGCTGTCCTCTCCATTTTACCACACCCAGAGTCAGTCAGTCAGTAAACAAGCACATATTAGCATTTGCTATGTCCCAAAAACTGTGCTAAGCACTAGAGATAGAGCCTTTACTACAATTCCTGCCCTCAAGGAGCATATATTCTAATGAAAAAAAAACATACAAGTTACATTCAGATAAGAATAAGGCAATCTAAAAAGGAAAGGAATTAGCAGTTGGGAGGACCAGGAAAAGCTTTCTGCAAAGAGTGGGATTTAAACTGTTTTTTTATCTTATTCCTCAAAATTACTCTATCTTTTAACTTCCCTAGGTTCCATTGTTTTCCAGTCCTTGAAGTGTTGAAGTCATCTTTGACCAATGCCTTTCATTCATATCATATCTGCCCCCCACATACTTTGAATGACAATCACAGAATCACAGAACGTTAGTTATTTACATATCCCCTATTGGAATGTGTGCTCCTTGAGGGTAGGAATTATTTTGGTCTTTGTATCGCCAGCACATAGCACAGTAAACCTGACATAACCTGGCACATAGTAAATAAGTAATGGATGTTTGTTAACTCAGTGACTAGATGTAGGATTGTTTGGGTTGTGGAGAGATTTGAGGAAGGGAGATCAATTAGAAAGCTTTTGTAATATTTCAGATGAGAGGTAATGAGGCACTGAACCAGGGTTTTGCCTGTATGAATGGACAGGAGATGTATAAGAGAGAGATTTTGAAGTTAGAACAAACAAGACTTGGCAATGGATTGTATATGTAGGGTGAGTGAAATTGAGGAGTTGAAGATGACACTGGGTAACTGGCAGGATGGTGGTACCCTGGACAGCATAGAGAAGTTTAGAAAAAGGGAGGGTTTGGGCAAAAATATACTCTTTTGGGCATGTTGACTTTGAGATGCCTATGGGACATGCAGTTTAAGTCATAGGCATTTGGAGATTTATGATTGTTACTCAGCAGAAAGATTAGGGCTGGATAGATAGACTTGAGTATCATCTGGATAGATTTATCCTCACTTCCATTACAAAAGCTTTTCAGAGATTTCCACTTGACCATATCAGTATTTTCTCACATTATGCATGCATAAAGTAGAATTCATCATTTTGTTCCCCCAAATAGTACTCTCTTCCAACTTCCTTAGTTCAGAATTTCCCCATTCCTGAAAGCACTTTCATCTATCCCTTGTCTTCATGCCTCCTCTCCCTCCTACTTTGAATAAGAATCATAGAATGTTAGAAGTAGAAGGAAGGGACTTTAATGATCTTGACCAATCCTCTTACTTTACACAATGAAAATACTGAAACTCGGAGAGATAAAATGACCTTTTCAAAGTCACATACCCCATCAATGACAAAGCTAGGACTGGGCCAAATCTTCTGATTTCCAGGGCTTTTTCCAGTTCTCCACAGCTATCCAGGTAACCATGGGCAGACACCAAATGATGGCTGTTACTGATTCTTCTCCCTTTCCCCAAATCTCCCCTCCTCCCACCTTTCATAGGCTTAACTGTAGGGGATTCTTTCTTCTTTTGTTTTACCCTCAGGATTTACTATTTTTAGTATCTTTTCTCTTTTCCTTTGGGAGAGAACATCCAGGGAAACAAGGGATGGTTGCTATGGTACATAAATAAAAATAAATTAGCAAGCAGGAGGAAAGGCAAATTGGTGAAGTCAGGAAGGAAAGAAAACAGGGCCTCTAGTGATTTTGCTTTACTTGGTGGAGAGAGGGGAAGGAGGAGAAAGGAAAAGATTAGTAGAGGATGTCCTGTCAGAGTTCACAATTCTCAATAATGCCTTACCTCACCATGCACATGCCATCTTCCATTCCTTTTCTCTTCATTTCTCTACGCATTTTTTAAAAGTTTTACTGATGCACTTTGTTTTTATACTGCAAACATTTTCCATTAGAGGTCTCTTGTAACAAAGTAAAAGCATCATGCAAAACCAACAATACAATGACCTCATCTGAGAGTGCACACATCCTACATGTGTAGCATCCACCATACATCTTTATTGTTTTTATTAACACAGATCTGTTTTCTGTCCCTACATCCCCCAAATCATTGAAAAACAGAAAAGAAAAAACAAATGCCTTTAACAGACACACATAATTAAGAAAAAACAAATTACTTCACTGACTATATACAATATCTGTCTCTTCTACCTATCTGCCTGTCTGTCTATCAATTATCAATATATCATTTATCTATCTATCTAATCTTCTACCTGTTCATTTGTCTGCCTGTCTGTCTGCCTATCTATTTGTCTGCCCATTTGTCTCTGTCTCTATATCCATCTAATGGCTGTCTGTCTACTGTCAATGTCCATCTGATTTTGTACCCTAAATCTCTGTGAGGAATCATTGATTCCTCTAGAATGATGAATATTCATCATGTTGATCACAGTTCTGATAGCATTCAAAGTTATCTGTTTTCACAATGTTGATGTTAATATCTAAGTTCTGGTTCTGCTTAATTCACTCTGTTTATAACAAATCTTCAAAAGTGTTCTTTATTATAATGTGGAAATTAGAGTGTAATAGTGTCAATCGTTCTATTGGTTCTGCTTAGCTTACTTTGTATCAGTTCATATAAGTCTTTTCATATATCTTTAAAATCATCAGTTTCCTTATTTCTTACAACATAATAGCATAATATCACATTTATATATCACTTCTTATTCAGCCACTTCTTAATTAACAGGCATCCCTTTAGTTTCCAGACTTTTGCCTTCATAAAATGAGCTGCTACATATATTTTTATACACATAGAAGTTTTTTCCTATTTAACCCCTTTGGGTATAGGCCTAGGAGCAGTATAGCTAGGTCAAAGGAGATTTACTAATTAGCTGAATGTACATAATTCCAAATTTCTTTCCAGAATGGTTGGACCATTCACAGTTTTACCAATATTACAACAAAGTGCCTATGTTCCCATAGCCCCTCTAACATTTATTATTTTCCTTTTATGTCATCTTTCCTAATCAGATAGAAATAAGGTAGAATCTCAGTTAGTTGTGATTTGGAGAATTTCTTTTTCATAAGCTTATAGCTAACTTCAGTTTCTCCTCTTCAGAAATGCCTGTTCACATCCATAGATTATTTATTAATTGGGGAATGGGTATTATAAATTTTAATCAGCTTTTTGTATATCTTGGAGATGAGATTTTTTCTAAGAAACTTACTACAACAATTTCCCCAGGTTGTTTCCCTTTTAATCTTTGCTTTATTGGATTTGTTTGTGTAAAATTTGTTTTAATGTTATGTACTAAAATTATCTGTTTTCTCTTCTGTGATCCTCTCTATCCTTTTTTTTTTTTTTTGGTCATGAGCTTTTCACCTATCCATAGATCTGATAGGTAACATTTTCCCCTTATTCCTCAATTTTTTTTTCTAATGACATATTTTTATATGTAAATCAAATACCCATTTGGAGCTTATTTTTGTAAAGGGAGTTAGGTGTTGGTTTAAATCTAATTTCTTCCATAACATTGTCAGATTTTCTAAGCAGTTTTGGTTAAATGGTGAGTCCTTATCCTAATAACTAGAGTCTCTGTGTTTATTGAGTACTAGAGTATGAGATACATTTGTTGTCATGTATTATGTCCCTAATCTTTTCTGCTGATAGATCTCTCTGTTTCTTAACTAGTACCAAATTATTTTGAGAATTACTGATTTGTAATATAGTTTGAGATCTGGCACTGGTAGGTCACCTTTGTTCCCACTTCTTTCCATTGTTTCCTTTGACATTTTTTGCTTTTTTCATTTTCATACGATTATTACTTGTCCTAATTTTACAAATTAAAAAAAAGAGATCCTGATTAGTGTAAATGACTCCTGTGAAATGGTCACTTCCTTTGAATTCACACTGCATATTTCCATTGGGTTGGAACCATTCATAATATTTTACAAAATTATAACTTCAAATAATACAAATTTGAATAAATGTGACTGCTTTATGGAATTCATTATTCTTATTAATCAAGACCTAGCCAATTCTTTGTAGTGTAATTGGTATGGAATTGGATAAGTAAATTAATTTAAGTAGCATATTTATTTTTATTATGACTCACCCTACCCATGAACAATTAATATTTCCCCATAATCTAGGTTTATCTTTATCTCTGTAAATAGTGGTTTGTACTTGTACTTATATAGTTCTATTGTGTATCTTGGTAGGTAGAGTCTCAAAGATTTTATTATTCTGCAGGTGTTTTCATGGGGATTTATCTTTCTGTATCTTCCTGCTGTATTTTATTAGTATTTATAAGATGCTGATGATAAGTGCGAATTTATTTTATATCTTTCAAATTTACTGAATGTCTATCCTTCCTATCTTTCCTACGATCACCATTGTCTCATGGAAAGAGTACTAGACTTCAAAGTAGGAGACATAAAATGCAAGATCCTTGAAGGCAGAGATTTTGGTAATGTTGTTGTTGAGGTTTTATGTTTGTTTTTAAAATATTGTTTATTTATCTCCAACAACTAGCAAAGGACTCAAACAGATTAGGCTCTTAATAAATGCATTTTGAAATCAAGTTCAAGTCAGCCCTGTCACCATCTTGGCTTTGGGTAAATGACAACATCTCTGGGTCTATTTTCTCACTTGTCAAATAAGGATAGTAACACTTGTATCAGAATCTCAGTCCTGGGAGGAATCTTGGTATTTTCTCACCTAACCATACCTTAACAACAGTCTCCTATAACAACAGACCCAACATGTGCTTACCCAGGCTTTGGTTAAAAATCTCAATGAAAGTGAAATCTCATTGGTGTGATTAGAGGATTTCAGATGAGATCGTGTATCTAAACCACTTTGTAAGAAGTTAAAGAAAGTCTATTGAAATGTATATGTTAAAACTATAATCTATATCTTTCTCTTCATGTGTCCTTCCCCCCACACTTTTTAGTTCTTCCCCTAGACTGCCAAAACTTTAAGGCAGTAACTGTGTCTCATTCATATTTTACCCCTTCTCCTAGTGCTGTGCTCATTAATATTTAATAATTAGCTCACTGAAAAAAGTACTCACAACCCACTTTTAAGTTTAGTCTGCATTATTCACATTTTCTCAATAAGTTTCTTAAATATAGACAATCAATAAAACAAATCAAGTTCTGATTCATAGCATTTGCCAACATACGAAGTGTAAATACACTGAAATGTAAATACATTGAAAAGGAAGGAAGCAAGGAAGAAAGGAAGGAAGGAAGAGAAAGAGAATTATTGCTCTTGGCAAGCAGCTCAGATCTGTTGATCTGCTTAACTACATTTAAATTTTTTAAAGGGAGGTGGGAGAGGGAAAAAAAAGTAGATTGTGTTCAGCAGTAAAATGCCAAAAGGAATCTTTCAAAAGAAAAAAAAAATCTGCCCTTCTCTCACTCATGCAATCTATGCCCATTTTACCTGAAGTTGACCTAATAAGAACTTCACTTTCTGCTTGAGTCATGTCCCCTCCTAACTTCATCCAGAATGGGGAGGGAAAAGTTAGTCATCTTTGAAAGGTCTTACCCTTTGGCCCACTTCTTGAGCCCGTTCTTGGAGTGGAGAGTAATGAAAACAAGACCACTCATTATTCATAGAATATGTACAGAACACTTTGCCTTGATCGGGGGCTAGGGTAATTCTTGTTAAATGATGACTTGATTTAAATCATTTAGTCAGGCAAACATAGTTCTGGGAACACCCTGCTGAATCCATATAAGAATTAAAGGTCTTGTGATGAATGAGAGAGCAAGATCTAATTGGTGTTCTAATAAATACATTCTGACTTGGTAATCTACTCAGATTTATCAGCAGAAAATGGCCCTGTCCAAATCAAATTACCAAGGTACGGTATAAAAACAATGACAAATGTCTTATACAGAATTGGGCACCATGTAAGTGCTGGCAGTAGGAAGACAGAAACAAGATTTGTTTGTGTTCAGAAGTGTTTTCAAGATGCTCACTGCTAAACAAACACCGTGAACGGGTCATCAGGTTTCTTACTTTAAATTCTCCTAGGTTGCTGCGTCTAGTTATCTTCTGAGTCATCTGAACTAAGCATTTCTCCTCTTGAATGAAATCTGGATTGGAAAGGTTAAGCCTGATAGAGAAATAAAATGGAAAGGGACTGAACGACATGGGAGGAACCAAAGGATAAGCAGAATAGCTACCTGATGTTGGAGGCACTAGAAGGTAGAAAATGAATATGAAATTAGGACTGACTATGGAGCTTACTGAACTGTTCCCTTTTCTGACTCTAATAAAGTTAAAGGTAACACCTGTATTTGGAGATACTCGACCCAACTCTAATACATTTGCTATACTTTCAGAAAATTCAGCAAATATTTACCAAGTGCCTACTCTGCAGTGTTTTAGTCACTGGGCTAAGTCCTGAGGATTCAATGAAAAACAAAATGACATATGTTGTTGTTGTTCATCCTTTGTTCTCAAAGAAGGCCAATGATATCACAAGGATGATGTCTTGACTTGGATATAAGTGAGATGGAACTGCACAAAGTTGTCAGCCTCACTCTCTCCTCTAGTCATCGAAATCCAGTGACAAGACATAAATCAAGATGACTGGCAATGGCCTGGGATGCAGTGGGTGACCTTCACCTTTACAAATTAAGATCTTTCCCAGGCTGCTTTTGCCCTCAAGGAGCTTGCTTTCTCTAGGAGAATGTGGGCCCTTTAAGGGCAGGAGCAGTTTCACTTTTGCCTTTATGGACCTAGAACTTAGCATATTACCTAGAAAATAAAAAAATACTTATTTTGCTTTTTAATTGATTGATACATATATAGGAAAGATATGAAAATCCACAAATAAGGATGACACAAAGAAAAATATGGCAAGGAGCCAAGGAGAGATCTCTATAAGGGATTTTAGAAAAAAAATGAGGAAAGAGAGATAGCACTGCTGACCGAGACAAGAAAGAGGGGAGGGGAGAGAATCAGAAAATGCTTAGTGGAGGAGGTTGTTCCTGAGTTGCTTATCTCTACCCTAAATGTCTAATATATCACCTGGATCCTATAATATAATGAGAGATATGTTAAGACCATTACATGATCTCTGGGTAGATTGGACTCTTTTGAAAGTCACATTAGAAAATTTTACTAAACAAAAATTTATAAAGCATTTGCTACTTGTACAACACTGAGCTAGGCACTAGGGAAGATAGAAGGAGCAGATAGGAAATAGCCCCTTCTTTTATGGAGCTTACCATCGAGGAGGTGGATAGAATACCAGTACTGATAACCATAATATGTCATATGATTTGTGCAGAGGAGAAGTGCTAATTAAAATATTATACAAAGATACCACAAAGACACCACCACTAACAATGGCAACTACAACAATTAGTATTTATAGAAATTTTCAAGATTGCAAAGTGCTTTAGATATATTATTTCATTTGATCCTTACAACAACCCTTTGAGGTAGATGCTATTATTATCCTCATTTTACAGATGAGGAAACTAAAGCTGAAAAAGATTATGTGACTTGTCCAGGTCACATAACTTCCATGTTCCTATTTCTCATCATTTCTTAAATCACAACAGTATTCCACTACATTCATACACCATAATTTGTTCAGCCATTCCCCAATTGATGAACAACCCCTTAGATTCTAGTTCTTTACTACCACAAAAAATAGCTACTATAAATATTTTCCTCTTTATTTGAGTTCTTTGGGGTACAAGTATAGCATAGCTAAGGTAGCAGGGTCAAAGGATATGCACCATTTAGTTACTTTTAGGTGTAGTTACAAATTGCTTTCCAGAATAGCTGGACCAATTAACAGCTTCACCAACAGTATATTAATGCATCTGTTTGTCCACAGCCTCTCCAACAATTGTCATTTCCCTTTTTATTTTCTTCAAATTTGAGAAGTATGAGGTGGAACGACAGAGTTTCCTTAATTTTCATTTCTTAGGCATTTTGAACATTTTTTTTCACATAGCTATTTATAGTTTTGATTTCTTCTTTTGAAAGCTGTCAACAGGAAGATATATCCCCCCAAACCCATCGCTCTTTCTAATTTCTTTATTTATGTTGAGGTCCAATCCATCCCCCACAAAGCATACAAATTGATTTTCCTATGCTACAGCTCCAGCTTTTGTCACTCCCTTGTTCCAGAAGCTCCAAGTACTATGTGTTGCCAACGAGATACAATCACAATTTCAGCATTTAGCTTTTAAAGCTCATTCTAGTCAAGTTCCAGTCTGTCTTCCCAAAATTACTGCACATGTCTCTCCTTGGTGCACTCAAAATAACAACCAAACATACCCACTTTCTTTTCCTCATGTGCAGCATTTCCATTTCCTGGCATTGTGTATAGCATCAAACACTATACACATATTAATTCCTACAGTAGAATAAAAACTCTTCATGGACCTGTGTCTTTGAAACCTTAAAGATCTAGTATAGCGTCTGGCACCTAGTAAATGCCTGTTGAATTGAACTGAAGACATTTTAGGCATGGGAAACACTATTGAGGAGGTAAGGAGGCAGAGAGGTTCAGGGCATAAAGATAACAACACTAGTCCTGGTTGGCTCTAAAATAGAAAGAGACAGATGGACAAGAGATAAGACTGGAAAAGATGTTGCCACATTGTAGAAGTCTTGATTGCCAAATATTCATTAAACAAGTACTTAAAGATCCAGTACTCTTTTGAAAGGCATTTTGCTAGTCTGTATGGGGGACAAAAAGATGAATAAAACATAAGATTTATCCAAGAAGGACTTAATGACCAAAGAGGGATCTACTCAAATCACTTAGTACTTCTACAGGGGCCTAACTTATAAATATTTGCTTTAGGCTTTGGTTCATTATTAGTCAAAATATAGAGCTTTTTGAATAACGGAATGGCTTTTGTTTTAAAGTTCTCTTTCAGTGCCATTTTCCATTTTAGTGTTGAGAATGATACCCAGAAGGCAAAAACTAACACCAACTAGTCAAATTTCACTTTGCAATTTAAGAAAAGCACAAAGAAATATTAATCAAACCTGGTTTTCTGACCTACAGATTAGGAAATAGTAGTGACTGACGAAACTCCAGAGGGCAATGCTCTATTATACAGAATATGGAGGAACACACACCCTGCTATGTCCCAGTATAAAGACAAGGGTGGGCACAAATTCTCCACACTTGAGCATCCTGGGTGTTCAGTATCGTTTGGCTAAATCTTCAAGAAACTGCAATCCAGCTAAATACATACAGTACTGGACATTCTAGCAATTATGTTTCAATGCCCACTTTTCAGATGAAAGCCACCATGCACCAATGGACTGGGTTTGGTGTCAGACGACTTTGATTAAAATCCTGATTCTGATACTTGCTAGCTGTACATGACTTTTGCTAAGTCACCTTCACTTCGCTGGGTCATAGTTTACTCACCTGTAAAATCAAGAGGTTAGACTAGATTATTCCTAATATTTCTTCCAGCTCTAAAATTTGAAAATTTAGGACACCATGGCAAAGTGGGTGGGCAGAAGCAATTCAGAGTGACAATCTTAGGGTTTTATAACTCTTTTTAAAAAACTTTTCTTTTCCCATAATTCTATCATATTTCTGATCTCAATGATTACTTTCTGGAATCAAATGTTAAGTAGGAGGAAGAATGTGGGAGTGAACTAGAATATGCTTCTCTCTTCCCTGTATACAAAGGAAGCATACCTCCAACAAGAAGTGGAACAATGAACGGATACCCTACACTGAAGAAGAAATTTTAAAACAAACAAACCACAACACAATGTTTCCTTTGTTCCTGAATCCTTCTCAAATCTGAAGGCAGGAGCATTAATCAAGTAAGAAGACGACAGCCTTCTCTCTGCTGTCAGATCTTTAAGTTTGCATGGCTTAAAATTTGTCTGGTATGGTGGTTGATAGGTCTGATGAGCTTTGTTGAATGTTAGTTTTTTTATCATTTGTTCAGTGGACAAAGACAAGAGGAAATTGGCTCTCGGTACTGCTTGACACTATTTCTAGCCAAGAAGTCAACATCACTCACACAAGCAGGGCTGTATTACTTGGAAACAGAGCTCAGCTGGCCCTCTGCCAACTGGAGCCAGTAAAATGGATAAATACCAGTTGGTGGAGTTCCTCAGCTTCCAAGCACATTTTATTTTTCACAGTAATCAGGGAGCATAAATAATTCCATTTGTGGATCTGATTACAACCAGAACATTTGAGAGTTCTACCTTCTAAGCTGAGCTTCTTTGCCTTCTAGGCTAAAAGAAAAACAAAGCGTGCTACACAAGACTAATCTACAAATCAAAAAGATGAGTAATCCATAGAACAGCACACAATCAAACAAAAGCATTTAAGATTCAACTTCACCTTATTTGTAGCTTATATAAATTCTTCTCAAATACAGGAAATAATCTTTGCCCCTATTTTTATAGGAACCAGGCATACAGAACCAAATCACCATCACCCCACCCCACCTCCAAAAAGAGTAAGAGGAGAATTAAAAGAAATACTCTAATGATTTGCAATAGCAAAACATCTTTGACTCAGTATCTTAGTTAGATGCTTCAAGTAAAGGTGACTTTTCATCTAAAGTACCTGGATAATTATTTCAATTTTTCATTTTATTTTGGTAGTATAGACCTGGACACAGTTACCAGATCCTTACAAAGTTTCCTTCATTGATTTTGGATATTTCCCAGACTTTAATTGTTTCCTCTCACGGTATCCTCGCATTGATACTGTTTCTTGCTCCTATCTTTAGCCACTGAGTCTTCCATTAATATTTGTCTTGGAAACTATTTTAAGAGATTTATCAGCCTATTTTCCTTTAAGTAGATTATTGGATGACTCAGCTTTTTAAGTATAATTAATTTTAAAAAGAAGTGCAGAAGGGAATAAAAATAATTTTGTTACTATCTTGTTTGTGCAAGTATATACATGTACACATATATACACATAAATAGACACACACATATATAATTTGTTTATATATACATATATAGACATACATGCATATATGTGTGTGCATACATACACAGATGCATGCATATGTATCTATATGTATATATGTATGTACACACACATATGTGTGTGTATACATATATATACATATACATATACATATATATATATATATATATAAAATTTTAAGTTGATAAATCAGGGCCCACTTCAAGTTTTCATCTTAAAGAAGGTCTGTACAGTCCTTGTTTGAGGAACAAATATTTTCACCCACACTATTTCCTTATTAATCTATGTCAAGCTACTATTACAAGCTCCCTTCTGTGTTTTCATGATATGGGGAACTGAAGGCCCATTTTTGGGTGGCCTCATTTGCTTCCATCTTCTCTTTGATAATTTGTGGTTTACCTGTCTGACCTTGAAAATCTGAACTTACCTTAGCCTCACATCAAGTCACTTGGTGTTGATGACAAAATATTATTTCTGTATATTCAGAATTAGATTGTTCAATTAACAGTAAAGCATAAAGGCGAGTCTAGACTTGAACTTGCTGCTTTCCATATTACAGATGTGGGAAAAAAAAAAAAAAAGATCAAGCTAGTCAAGCTAGCTCTAAGAACAAAGCAGACCCTGGAAACCACTGAAGCAAGGGTGGGGGTTATGGAAGAGAAAATAACTCTGTGCAGCAAACCAGAAAGGCTTTCAGCTTACATAAATCCCACTACCATGCCCTGACTCTTTCCATTCATTTTGTGATGATGACTTCTATCAAGCATGAAATTCAAATTCTGAGGGCAATCCAAACTGGCCTCTTTAGAAATAAGGTTGCTTTAAGTTGTCAACAAATTGGACACAGCCTCTCCTCTCTCTGTTTTCTTCAGTGAGGCAAGATCTCAAAATGTTTCATACTTTAGGGAGTTTCACAATAATATACTATGCCATGCTATAGCTTTTGATACCAGTTAATTGTAGGGGTAAGGGATGTCCATAAACCCACTCTCAGTTCCAGTTATTACATCAGGTCCTGGAACTCTCAGATCCTGCAAGAGATCAAATGTTGGAGGATTTCAACCACCACCACCATTGCTCCCTCCACCCCCTGCCCTGCCCCCAACGCAAAGTTTGTTTCTGAACCAAGTAAGAAAACCACAACAGGTTCTGTTGTTTTTTTGTTTGTTTGTTTGTTTGTTTACATCTCTGCTTGTTCCAATGTCTTTAAACTTTTCAAAAGTGGAAAATAAGGGATAGTTACATTAGGAAATCTTTCACAATGTTGGACAAAGCCAGGTTTAAAAGATTGCAAGAAATCTCAGAGTTTAATTAAAAAAACATTCATTTCAGAATACTTTTTAATACTGAGAGAGTAAAGATTTAAGAGAAAAAAAAATATAGTATTAATTTGTTTGCCAAGAAACCTTTCCCTGGTTAGAAGATACCATACCCTATCACTCAATAGTGTGGTTTTCTTATGTTTTCTGTTTTTATCAGGAGTGAAAAAGCATAGCACTTTTCTGAATATTCTTATCTGTTTACTATAAATTATTTTGCATTACAGCTATTTTAAAGTGGTATTTCTCTCTAACAGGTAGTAAGCTCCATGATGAATAATGCTCATATCTCATTCAATACCTAGAGAGACACAGTTGGTGCCTAATAAGTGTTTGTTAAATGACTGTGGGGAAGAATTTGGGAAGTTAGAAAAGAAAGGATTTAGAGAGGAAGTTATATTAGGGAATAATTTGGAAGGAAGGAAGGAAGGAAGGAAGGAAAGAAAAATCATTCAATCAAGAAAAGCTGAAAGGTCAATTTAGAGCCAATACATTGCAATTCAAAAATGGATTTAGAAATCAAGTTTCTTGACTCATATCCAACTGTGTGTTTTTGAATATTTTGTTTACCATCTCAACATATGCAATATTTTAAGAGAACAATCCATCTCATAAGCTATATAATTACACTTTCACATATTTATTTTCCCAAAACTTTTGTTTTAAAAATCTAGATATTTTGTTTAAATGATAAAAATACACTAGCCCCTAAAACACAACCAGACCTAACATTTTTCTTTGTTTTATTCCCTCAAGTTTTTGAAGCTCATCTCAAATAACACCTTCTACATGAAATCCTACCTTATCTACCTCCCTCAACTGTAAGTGTCTTCCCTCAAAAATTACCTTATTTTTATTTTGTCTTTTTATCTTGTTTTTATTTATTTATGTGTATTTACTTACAGATGCATGTGTTATTGCCTGTAGACACTAAGATATCTGAGAGCAGGAACTATTTTATTACTATTTTTATATTCCCTGTAACTTGCACAATGCCTGGCTCATAATAAATGCTTGCTTATTTAAGGGCTGATTGACTGATTTTTATCCAACCTATGAGGACCCCATCAACACAACTTTGTTCTAATTCACAATAAAATTCATTTATCCAGCAATATTTATTGAGCACCTATTAAATGGAGGCACTATTCTTCAGATCATATATAGAGAACACTGGATCAGAGGTTCTTTTCTTATATGTCTTAGACCCCTTTTGCAATCTGATGAAATCTTTGGAACCCTTCTCAGAAAGTTGTTTTTAAATGAATAAAATAAAATACATAGTATTGCAAAGGAAATTTTATATGCGCACACACACACACACGTCTCTATCTATTTATCTATATATCCATCCATGTTCAGATAGTTCACTTCTTGTGGATCTGTATTGCTGAGTTAAAAACTCCTACTAGACCAGACCTCCCCATGTTCCCCCGGAAGTGTGAGAGACAGTTGAGCTGAGCTAATTGTTTGGGATCGAGGAATTCCTGGGCGAGCTACTCACCCACCCCAACCATTGTTAACCTCCTTGACAGCTTTGTCTCCTCCAAGGTCCTAGCCATCAACTTCTCGATTATTGCTCAGGTAACCAACCTCTGACTGAGTCCAAGGATTTCTAGCCCACTGGACCTGAAGTCCGACCCCTTGAACAGGATCCTGAGAGGAGGGAACAGCTCTATGCTCCTTGCCAGCAAGAAGCAGTTTCAGAAGACGAGACTTTCGCCCTTACCCCAAAAGAATTTGGGCCCCATTTGTCTAAGGGATTCTTCTTGAATTCTCTTTCAAGATCAAGGAGGTCTCTGGCGTTCCCCTGAGGCAACAGTCCCATCAACTGGCCTTTTGTTATTGCCTAAACCCTATCTCCCAATTCTGCTGCCCTTAACCTAGCCTAGCTCTCCACTGTCTTACCTCCCAATGGCCCTTGGCTACTTTCCACCTTTGATCCTATACAGACCCCATTCTCAACCTCCCAGTCACTCTCATCAAAATCCTTCCTAGATCCATCCCACAGTCTTTCTATATAAAAGGTCCATCTTGTCTACATTAAGGTGCTCAGATTCCTTCAGAATCTAACCAATAACTCACAGATGCTCAGTTTCCTTAAGAGTCTGGCTAATATGACAGATCTTTAATAAACCTTGTCTTTGGCTGAAAAAAAGAACACACAACCCTGCTAGACACACCATTATCTTGGTGCATGCTTGCCATAGACAAAAGGCTGCTTAAAACAGTAAGTGGTCAGCATTGGTGTAGTCTGCCATGCTGGACTTTTATGATCAGTTAAGGGTGGTATCTCTCCCACTTTGTGATATACTGAGCACGATCCATGAAACCTGAAGGTTCTGAGCTGTCATTCTGCTTTCTACCCTCATATCTTTACAATTTCCAATGTTTCCATTGGGGGAAAAAAAAACCCTACCATGAAACATTTTGCAGGTACACACTGGTCACATACTCCTACTACATATTTCAGGATATAAAATGTTAGCAGTTGCCATGGCAATCAATTCATTTGGTCTCTAAGGGTATGTAGTATTTTTCATGCTATCAATCAGAAGCAAGGTCTATTCTACAATATTATAAGATGTCAACCCCATGGAGAGGAAAATATGGATAAAACAACTGGAGGAGCATTGGATAAATGATAAATGCAGTCCTGGAGCTATAGAAGTTTGGAAAACAAAAACTTTTCTCAAATCATTATGCCCATGAGCTATTTTAAGGAATGGATTGTTTAATTACCCCACAAACACTTTCAGCAAAGACATATAAATATACAAAGACATATTAATGTTTTCTATTTCAATCTCTCATTGTGAATATTTGATGTCCTAGCATTTTAATTCTCAAAGAAAAAGAAAAACAAAACCTTTCATAAGCCACTTAGTCCAAATCCATCATTTCAAGGATGAGGAAACAAAAGTCCCCAAAACCTTTAATGAGTTGCTCCAAAACCATATAACTAGTAGAGAACAGAGCCAGGACCAGAACTCAGGTATTCTAACTCTTAATTTGCCACATCATACAGTAAGAAGGAAGAGAAGGGAAGAAGCACTTGGCAAGTTCCTACTATGTGTCAGGCACTGGGTGAAGCACTTTACAAATATTATCACATTGAATCATTAAAATAACTAATTATTTTCCATAACTATTAAGAAAAGAAGAATTTGTACTACTAATGATAAAATTGTAAATAAATAAAAGACTTATGATTATTATAAGGAGGGGAACTCCTGTTGTAGAGATTTCCTCCATGAACACAAATGGACAACTCATCTATAACCATCTATCTATGAATTAAGTACTAGAGAGCTGCGCAAAGCACACAGAGGTGAAGAGACTTTCTGAACTGAGATTTTTTTTTCTGATTCCAAGCTCAGAACTCCATCTTCTAGGCCACACTGCCTCTTCTGCATGAGAGAATGCTGAGTTTGTTGTCTGATAAATCTAGTTCCACGTCGTATTGCTGACACTTACGAGCTATGACCGTGAGAAAATCGCTTCAGAAGCAACATGGTCCAATGAAACGTCTGCTTGATTTGGAGTCAATGGACTTTACTTTGAATCCTAGTCTGCTACTTATTACTTGTGTGACCTTAATTAAGACCTTTTAACATCTCTGAGACTCAATTCCTTATCTGTAAAACAAAATAAGTAGATCTATAAAGATTGTTTGTTTGTTTGTTTGTTTGTTTGTTTGTTTGTTTTTCCCGGCCTATATTTATGTACCTCTCTGAACTTCTAATTTTTTTCATCTGTAAAAAGGAAATCGGGGGCAGCTAGGTAGTGCAGTGGATAGAGCACTGGACTAGGAATCAGGAATTCTCTTCTTCTGAGTTCAAATCTGGCTTCAAATACTTACTAGCTGTGTGACGCTGGGTAATTCACTTAAACTTGTTTGCTTTAGTTCCTCATCCGTAAAATGAGCTGACGAAGGAAGTGGCAAACCACCCCAGTGTCTTTGCCAAGGAAACACCAAAATAGGTGAAGAAGATTCGATTGTTACTGAAATGACTCAACAACAACAACAAAAGGGAATAATAAAATAATAATACCTGAAGCATCAACCTCACAGGGTTTCTATGTGGTTCAAATGATAAAAAGTCATACAGGGGCAGCTAGGTGGTGCAGTAGATAGAGCACTGGCCCTGGATTCAGGAGGACCTGAATTCAAATCCAGCCTCAGACACTTAACACTTACTAGCTGTGTGACCCTGGGCAAGTCACTTAACCCCATTGCCTAGCCAAAAGAAAAAAAAAAGTCGTACAGTCATCATCATCATCATCATCAACAATTATTCTTCATAATAGTACCTTATATGGTATTTTGTGGTTTACAAGGAATCTCATGTGCATCATTTCTTTTTATCCTCTTAATAACCCTGTGGCATATGAGAATAGAAGATGAAACTGTTATTATCTCTGTTTCAAAGAAGAGGAAACTAATGGCTCCTTAAGAATATAAAGATGTAAAACACTAATAATATGGGAAATGCAAACCAAAACAACTCTGAGATTTTATCTGACATCCAGTAAATTAATAGGCAAAATAAAAGATATAATTAATTAATTTTGGAGGGGCCACAGAAAAGTAAGAATACTTTTGGTAGAGCTGGGAACTGGTTTAAACATTCTAAAAGGCAATTTGCAATTTTGCTTTAAAAATGATTCAAACGTCCATACTTTTTAATCCTGAGATACCACTCTAAATTATATGTGTTCAAGAGGTCAGATACAGAGAAAAAAAAAG
Source organism: Vombatus ursinus (assembly GCF_900497805.2). NCBI lineage: Eukaryota > Metazoa > Chordata > Mammalia > Diprotodontia > Vombatidae > Vombatus > Vombatus ursinus. The sequence continues at coordinate 37,318,836 of NW_020954641.1, forward strand.
GTCCCATATATGTCAACATATGCACAGAAGCATTTTTTATACCAGCAACAAAAGCAAAACAAAACAAAAGCTGGAAACAAAGCAAGTACCCATCTATTCTTTTGTTCAAGCATTTTTAGTCATATCCAATTCTTTGTGACCACATTTGACATTTTCTTGGCAAAGATACTGGAGTGGTTTCCATTTCCTTCCCCAGCTCATTTTATAGATGAGGAACTGAGACAGAGTTATGTGACTTGCCAGGGTCACACAGCTAGTAAGTGTCTGAGGTCAAATTTGAACTCAGGAGGATTTGAACTCAGTCCTTCCTGACTCCATGCCCGGCACTCTATCTACTGTACCACCTGGCTGCCCCTGCCCATCAGTTGAAGAAAGGATAAAGAAACTAGTGCATATATGTAATGGGATGTTATAATACACAATAAAGACAACATACATGTAAAGAACAATAAATTAAATGCTGGGTAATTGTAATGAGCAAGCATGGTCTCAGAGAAAAGCTGAGAAAAAAATGAAATGTTTCTTTTTTTCCTTCTTTGCAGGAGTGGGGACTATGAATGTGAAATATTGCATGTACTGCCAGAAAAGGTCGATATGGTGCTTGATTTTACTAAAGTGCTTTTTATTTTCCTCTTTCTTTATTACTGTTTGTTACAAAGGGTGGTTCACTGAGGAGAGGATATTCTGAAATAAATGTGATGTAAAAGAAAAAGACATAAACAAAAATAGATTAAAATATACAAAAAAAAGTTGGTAGAGAAAAAGAATAAGCCTATCACCCCATACTGTACTAGGCTAAGAAGAGATAGATATAGATATATCTATGCTTATATTTATGTATGGATTGATATATGTGTGTCTGTATGTTTACATGCATGCATGTATGTATGTATCTATCCATCTATCTATCTGTCTATCTATCTTATCCTCAACATTTCCCCTTAAAACCATCTTTCAGGTAGCTCCTGCTTAAAAGAAGTTAAATTAATTTGGCTTAGAGATTTTTCCATTTCCAATGGAAAAAGAAAGCTATAAAAGAATTGAGATTCATATTGACTTGTAAAGTTTTCAAGGCAATTTACATTCATTATCATAGTTGGGCCTCACAACAACTTTGTAAGGTAGGTTATACAGGTATTATTAACACCTGAGTATATGGAGTGTTCAGGGAAGACAAACACCTCTGGTGTGAGGGCTGCTTTTCAGGGCTGCTCATCCACTTTTGGTGTTCACCTGTCACCCAATTCTCACCTGTGGCTCTAAGAAGCTGTAATATGTGCAGCAGCCACATCCCAAAGATGTGGTTTTACATCGGTAAAACCATCTCAGCAAATGACTAAATCAGGCTGAAGGTAACCGACTGTCCTTAAACCTGTCAGTGAGTTAGGAGAATGTCTACACTGAGCACATGAAGACTTTCCCCAGCAGAATAGGTGGATAAGTATAATTTGTTCCAGCACCATGAAAGTAGCCTGACGCGGGTGCTGTAGAGCACTTAGAGCTTGGTCAGACATTGAAGACATCAAGGTCATCCACTGCATCTCAGGCCTTTGCCAGTTGTCCTGACTTTTGTCCTGATACTGGACTTCAATGACTCTGGAAAAGATAGAAAGTCTGACTTTATGCAACTCTGCCTCACTTAAATCTAATTCCCACAAAAGTCAAGACATCACTCAATGATGTCATTGGTCCTGTTTGAAAATGAAGGGCAAACAGTATTAACACCATTTAACCTATGAAGAAACAGAAACAGCATTTCAGCCTGGCTCTTTATGATTCTAGGTCTAGCTCACTGGCCACTAGGACACACTGCATCTTGATGAGACATGCCTCATATGATTCAGTAGATATATTTTAGGGTCTGCTTGTCTTCCTTCCCTTAACATCCTTTGTTGGACCAGGTTAAGATGGAGTCCATGAGCTCCTTTCCAAGTCCTGCTTCATGGAACAGCTATGTGTATTTAGAATAATACTATTCCAGAGCTAGAAGGGACCTTAGAAATTATCCAGTCCAACATTTTCATTTTACAGACAAGAAAACTGAAATGCATAAAAATGAAATCAGTTGCTCAAGATAACTCAGAGCAAGCTGGTGATAGAGCTAAGATGAGACTCTAGGCAGGTCATATAATTATCCCTTTAGTGTTCCTTCTACTACACCATGCTGTCTCCACTTAATCCATTCCATTGATGCCTTTTGCCTAGACTAGCCCTGAGATCTAGTTTCTAGCACAGAAGCATAAATGAGCTGGCAAGGCAGAAAGGTCTCCAGCACTGATTTATCTGATCTCTCCTCATACCTGATTCTTGGCCTCATGATTCCCTGCTTACATTTATCTGCTAAAATACATCCCTCCTTCAAGGCCCCGCTCTGATCTCTCTTGCTCCATGAAAGTTTGTTTGATGTCCCCAAATGAATATTATCACTCCTTCCAACTTTCCCAGGATGGTTTGAACTTCTCTTTGGCCCTAATGCAATCTTTGTATTCAATCTCTCCCCCAATGAATTAGATTGTAAATTCCTTGATGGCAAGAGCCATGCTATATTTCATTTTTATTTTTTTTATTTTATTAACAGTGGCCTAATAATAGTTTCTTATATTTAACAGGAAATTTATCAGTATCTGTTCACTTATATTGAATTAAACTGATTTCAGATGAACTAAACTGAGTTGAAAAGAAATGCATTGAATTGAATTGCCTCATATTATACTGAATTGAATTTTATTGAATCATTCTGATGAATTCTGGGATTCCTGATATTGATCCTGAGCTAATGGGGTTACTGATCCAATCACAGAAGAATCTTGTTTTCTCTGAAAGGTCCTTCAGGGTCAATGTCAATGGTAGGAGATAGTCCTCCAGAAATGACTGGGATATAAAAACAAAAGACATCAATAAAACCAATCAAATGATCAATTAATCAAATGTTGATGGTTATCTTTTTAAAGATAAAAAATAACATTTAAGCTTTGTAAATGAATCTGACAGCAACTTAAGACCACATTATAACATTATAATCCTAAAAATTTAGGCACAAATAACTTGTGGAGGGTGGTATTATGCAGTTCTTAAGATAGCGGAATATCTACCTCCTTATGTATTTATTTTTTAATGCTTTATTGATATCTTCTGTTTCTTACATCATCATAGTTATCCCAAATATTGCTCCCCCACCTCCTCCCAGATAGTCATACCATAGGACAAATAGTATTTTTTAGAGAGGAAAATAAATTAGTATAATTCATCAATATATTATAAAAGTTCAGAAATATGTGTAAGAGCTATATCTCTCTCACCTCTACAAAAGGGGATGTCTTTTCATAGCTGTTCATTCAAGCCCCACTTGATGTTTATAATTTTGTTATATTTACTTTTTTGTTATGCATTTGTTCTTTTCCATTTACATTGTTACAGCTAAATTGCTGTGTATATTGTTTTCTTGGTTCTGCTTACTTCATTTTGGATCAATTTAATCTGTATATCTATCTGTCTGTCTGTCTGTCTTTCTGCTTCTCTGTATTCATCACACATCATTCTTTGCAGCACAGTAATATTCCATTACATTCATATTTCACAATTTGTTTAGCCATTTCCCAACTGATGGCATCTACTTAGTTTCTAATTCTTAGTGATCACAAAAAGTGCTGCTATATTTTGGAATGCATGGGGATTTTTTTTTTTTCTTGATGGCTTCCTTGGGGTATAAGTCCAGCAATGGAGTCTCTAATTCAAAGGGTATGAATATCTTAGTCACTTTATATGAATAATCCCCAATTATTTTCCAAAGTGGTTGTACCATTCCACAGTTCTACCAATAATGCATCAGTATGCTTATCAGTCCATAACCACTTGAACATTGATATTACCATGTTTTTTGGTTATTTTTGCGAATTTACAGGGTATGAGGTAAAATGTCAAGATTGTTTTGATTTTCATTTGTCTTCTTATTAGAAATTTGCATCATCCTACCTCTTTGTTTAAAGAAACTCTGGAGTAGATCTTTTAGTAATCCATCCTTTGTGTGGATCTTGGGGTAAATACCTTTGATTTTTGCCTTTTTCTTAAAGTCTCTTAGGTAACTTTAAGACCTAGAAGAAGTCTTACATTGTAGTATGTTCCTTCTCTAGAGAAATTGACCTACCAGAAGATGTGAATGAGAATTGTACAAATTGAGAAGGTGTGGATCTATGGATACCCAATCCAGTGGAGGAGGTACCCACAACAGCAGTGTCATGGATCTATTGAAGTATTGCTATCTTTCTTGATATGTTTGGCACAACTGCATTGCAGGCCTCTATGATATTAAAAGCATAATATTGAAGAATAAAACAGAATTTTATCTTCTGCTTGGAGACATGGTCAAAATTTTTGTTAAAAAAAAAGTTATAAAATGCAATTATACCAATAGTATGTTGCTTGGGTGCATAACCTTTAGCACCATGACAACATGGGAAATTTGAAACCCCAGATCGAGTAGGATAAAAACCAGAAATAACAGATCAGCCAATGCTGGTTACAAGAAATGAAGCCAACTGTTGAATACGCATAGTTATTGGGAACTGGCACAGTCTGAAAAAGCCAGATTATATCTACTGATATTTTCTATATCCACTGGAGAAAAAAATTAGAACAGTTCTTCAAAACGATCACTGAAAATTGCCCCAGTTAAATATGAGGTTATAAATAAGGTGTTGCCATGAAAGCCAAATGAAATAGCACATGAGCAATGATTTAATCTGTATATACTATAGAAATAGATTTACTCCTACATTATCGCCAAAGAGCATTAGTCATTTAACAGAGACACAAACTAAATTATGTATCCCACTTTCAGCTTGGCATCTCAGAAGGCATCCTTCTAGGAATACAAGTCAAATGCAGATATACATGCCTCCTCCCTTTCTTGGCAGGGGATGCAGAAACATGATGGAAGGATTTTTGATAGGGACTTTAGAACCTAGAATTTGTTAAGTACCTACTAGGTTCACTATGCTAATATTGGGCATACCAAAAAAAAAAAAAAGTTCCCTTCCTAAAAGTCATTGCTCACAAGGAGCCCATAGTCTAATAGGGAAAAGAAAATGTAAAAAGCTTACTATAAACAAGCTAGATAGATGTAGATATAGATATTCTGGATATCTCTATCTATCTATCCATCTTGTTTGCACTAAACTTTTTTATATTTTGTCTCCCTCATTAGACTATGAGTTCCTTATGAGCCAGGACTAGTATTTTGTGTGGGTGGTGTGGCCCTTTTTCATAGATATATAGATAGATATAGGTGTCTATATCTATCTATATTTATACCTATCTATCTATCTGTCTGTCTATCTATATTGAGACCAGTGAAAATATCTCACAATCCTGAGAAGTATCACGTGCAATGAAGAACAAGAAGGTCAACATCACTAGATTACAGAGTATGTATAAATGGAAGAAGGTGTCAGAAGACTGTAAAGATAGAAAGGGGGCAAGTTCTGAATGGTTTTAAAAGTTAAACATGGGATTTTATATTTGATCCTAGAGGTGAAAGGGAACCACTATAGTTTTGTTTTTCTTTTTCTTTTTAATAGGAGGGCTGCACTTTAGGAAGATCAATTTGAAGGCTGAATGGAGAATGGATTGAAAGAGGAAGAGATGGGGTATGGAGACATACAAGCATAATACAGGTGTGAGGTGGTAAGGACATCCACCAGGGTGGTGGCAGTGTCAGATGAGAAGAGGGGGCAAATGTGAATGATATTATGATGGTAGAAATGTCAGGATTTGATAACTGACAGTATGGAGAGGTGAGAGAGCATGAGGAGGTGATGACTTCTAGATTGTAAGCCTAGATGACTTAATAGTAATTTTTACATAAAAGGAAAGTGTTCAGTTTTGGACATGTTTTGGTTTAGATTTCTACATGACATATGGTTTGAGATGCTTACTAGGCTGTTGGAGATGTGAATCTAGAGGTCAGGAGAAAAGTTGATGCTAGACAAAGAAGATCTGAAAGTCATTTGCAGAGAGATGATAATTGAAACCATGGGAGCTGATTAGATTACCAAGAAAAATAGTATAGAGGGAAAAGGGAGTCTAGGACAGAGCCTCAGGGGACACTCATAATCCAATTGAAGATCCAGACAAGGAGATAGAGAATGAACAATAACACAGGCAGGAGAATGAGGAGAGATTAGCGTTGCAAAAAACCTAGAGAAAAGGCTATCAGGGAGAAGGCAGTGATATCCAAAATCGGCAAAGAGGTTCAAAAGGATAGAGACTGAGAAAAGGTGAATGGGATTCAGAAGTTAGGAGATCTTCAGCAACTTTAGAGAGAGCAGTTTGGTTGAATGATTAGGTCAGAAGCCAGACTTCAAGGAGTCAAAAAGAGGGAGAGGCAGGAAAGTGGAGGCACCTACTGGAGCATGCAGACTTCTTAAGGAGTTTAGTTACAAAGGGAAGGAGAGATAGAATACTAGCTAGTGGGGATAGAAAGATCAAGTTTTCTGAGGATGAGTTAGTGTAACTCCCTAATATTACATACAGGAAATTGAGATCCAAAGGAAAGATGTGACTTCCCCAAAGTCACAGAACTGAAAATTGTCAGAGCTAGAGCTCAATATCTATTCTCATACTCAAAGTTTGGAATTCCACTATACCACGCTGCCTTTGGCTCACCTAAATTTTTAAAAATTCTTTTAAAATCATGCTGTTCAATTTCACTGGGAGAATATGGATCTGACCATATCACTCCTCTACTCAATAAACTTCTATGGCTCCCTATTACCTCTAGGATGAAATAAAAGTTTCTGGTTGGCATTTAAAGCCTTTCACAAGCTTACTCCAACCTGCCTTTCCAGTCTTATTTTATTTTCCTGTTTCATGCTCTGTCAGATTCAGAGATATTGGTTCTCTGGTTGTCCCACTTACATAGCACTCCATCGTTCACCTTCCCACTTTTGCATAAAGTACAGCTACATTCTGGGAACACTTTCCCTCCTCACTTCTGACCTTTAGAATTCCTAGGCTCTCAAAGCTCAGATCAAGTGCCACCTCCTACTGTATAAACTTCTCAGATTTTCCCCAGATTCTAGCTCTTTCATCCTGCTAAATTACTTCTTATTTGGTATATGTGCAGAGCAGGAAATGTTTTGCTTTTATCTTTTTATCTTCAGTGCCTAGAATAGTGCCTGGCACATGGCAAATATTTAATAAGTGCCTATTGATTGATTTTTTTTAAAAAAAAGTATCTTTATATAATACTTTAAGATTTACAAAGCATATTACAAGGATATGTTATCTCATTTGAGCCTCACAACAACACTAGGAAATAGGTTCTATTGTTCCCATTTTACAGGAGAAGAAATTGAGGCTGAGACTAAATGACTTGTCCAGGTTCATATAGCTAGCAACTAACTGAGAAAGAATGTGACCTCAGGTCTTCCTGATTCCAAATCCACCTGTATTGCACTGTGCCACCGGTAGACTGATTAATTGTTTGATTTTTTTTTAAACGAGCTTTTGAAGAATCAAATAGATTAGGATTATTGCAAGCACTGCACATTGTCCCATATGCAACTGTCCCAATACCTCTTACTACTCACTACATTCTGGGCTTAGATTAAGGTATATATGTAGTAAGTGTTGAAGTTTGAAAATAAATTTATAAGAAACTTCACACACCCCTCCTCCATACAATCTCTTTCACTTAACATTCCAAAAGATTTTTTTTTTTAACTCAGCATCTACTGTGCATAAATTACTAAGTGAACTTGCCTAAATGTAGTGATGTGGAGGAGACAAAGGAGGAGAAGGAAAAATTAAGGCAGGGTTCATATGCAGAATCATAAATTTAAAGGCAGCTAGGTGGCCTAGTGGATGGAGTACTCAGCTTGGAGTTAAGAAGATCTGAGTTCAAATCCTGTTTCACACACTTACTAGACCCTGGGCAAGTCACTTAACCTTTGCTTGCCTCACTTTCTTCAACTATAAAACCAGGATAATAATAATATTTACCTCACAAAATTGTTGTGTGTATTAAATGAGAAAATACTAGTAAAAGCACTTGACACAGTGTTATATAAATGTTTACTTCTCCTTAAAGTAGGATGAGTGTTCAGAGACCATCTAGTCCAATTGCCTCGTTTTACATGTGAGAAAACTAAGGCCCACGGAGGCTAATGGGATGTCCCAAGGTAACAGAGGAAGGGTTTGAACTCTTGTCCTCTGATCCCAGAAGGCCACCTCAACAGAATTTTTCCTAAGCTTCCAAATGTGTGACTTGTCTCTCCACCAACTCCCACAACACTTTATTTCTACTTTGTTATTGGTCTTAGCATTGTTTTGTGGTACAAATATTCATATTTTCTTTATTTTTCCTGCTTAATTATAAACTTTCAGTAGGCAATGACTGCTTTTTTTAAATCAATAGTAACATAGTACAGTGGAACTATATAGTTCTGGAATCCAAAGATATGGGATCGAATTTTGGCTCTGAAATGTTCTTGCTATGTGGCCTTGGGCAAGCCCCTTAATTTTTTATGTCTAAATTTCCTTATCTGAAAAAAAATGAGGAGGGAGACTAATAATACTGATTTTTTGGAATTGTCAAAGTGATTTGTGAAACATTATAGACATGATTATTATGATTATTTCCTATTGTGCCTAAGTTATATATGGGATTTGAGCCATAACTAGTGATTCTGGCATCTGGGACAAGTAGCACAAAGCTTGTTTTGGGGAAAGGAGACCAACAGATGCCTTCAAACCAAACCTTTAAGGTAAGTTCATTTAAGAATTGTATGTAGGCTGTCCCAAAGGTCTTAGTGCAATATATCTCACACTTAGGACAGGAGGTCCCATGGGGACAAATACTCCAGTACATCACACAGTTGGTGTTGGAGAGAGGCCATAGCATACCACAAGGTACCTGCTGAATAGGCTGTTCCCGGGGGAGGTAGTAGGATGGGGACAAGTCAGGAAGGAACTCACTTAGGATTCCCAGGGGGAAGGAAGCTAGTCAACCAGTAGCTTCCTATTTTCGCTAATTATTCTTGCTCACCAGGTGTTAAGCTCATCTATGTCTACCTTCTATTACAGCATGATGCAACGAAACTGTTTGTTTCACCCTAGTTACAGTTCCATATCATAGTCATTTTGAAAATATTTGTCTAATCCAATAGAATAAAATTGATTTGAATTAAATTGAACTGAATAATTTTCAATCTTGGCATATTGAACAGAACACAGCAGTATTTGGGGTAGCTAGGTGGTGCAGTGGATAGAGTATCTGGCCTAGACTCAGGAAGACTCAGTACCCTGATTTAAAATCTAGCCTCAGACACTTACTAGCTGTGTGACCCTGGACAAGTCACTGAACCCTGTTTGACTCAGTTTTTTTATTTGTAAAATGAGATGGAGAAAGAAATGGCAAACCACCTCACTATCTTTGCCAAGAAAACCCCAAATGGGAATACAAAGAGTCAGACATCACTGAAATTACAGAGTAACAAACAGCAGCAATATCTGTGCTTGTGACAGTATGCCCACACAAATATAAATATATACATGTACAAGCCTCATCCTTTCCATCCCTCCAGATGCATAAAAGAGAACTGGGCATGGTTACAGCTACCTCTACTATTGACTTTTCCTTTATCAACCCAAACTTCAATCAAGACTACTTGGGTTAGAATGGGAAGGGGAGAACAGTTAGGATATGATAAGGAAGCAGCAGACATTTTTGATTCTATCAAGGCTCAAGCCAGCAGATTTCCTCACCACAGCAGCAGGATGGCCTGGTGATTTGTATGCTGGACTTCAAGTCAGGAAAACCTTGGTGTGAATCTTGCCTCTGACACTTACTTTGTCATTATTTCCAAGTGACTTAACCTTGCTAAGCCTCAGTTTCCTCATCTATGACAGCTCTGAAGATGGAATGGAAGCTCCTTGAGGGAAGGGACCCTTTCATTTTCATTTTGTCTTCATGGCATCTAGAAGAGTCAGGTCCATAAAAGTCATCTGATAAATGTATATTGATTGATGGATTGCCTAAAACGAGGACAATAATATCCATTGTACCTCTCTTAGAGAGTCGTGAAATATAAATGCAAATCTTAAAGTACTATTAACATATCAGCTAATCTTCTGTAAAATGGGATGATAATAATAATTTTACTACCTCCTTCATTGTTTTTTTTTGAAAGCAAGTGTTTTGCTAATGGTGAAATACAATAGAAATGGAGAATTGTTACAGCTCTTTTGCTGTAAGGTGTTTCACTCTTGCCTTCTTTAGCTAACTCTTGCAATGGAAGAGTACTGGATCTGGAGTCAGAAAGACCTGAGGTCAAAGCTAGTTTCTGACACTCACTAGCTGTGTGACCCCGGACAAGTCACTTACCTTCTCCCTGCTCATTTCTTCAACTATAAAATTGGGACAATAACACCACCTACTTCCCAAGGGTGTAGTGAAAATCAAATTATATAATATTTTAAAGCATTTAGCACAGTTTCTAGCACATAATAGGTGGCTTATGAAATACTTAATAAGTATTTCTTTTTCAAACCACTAAAGTATAGCATAATTTACTAGAATAAAACATAGAGGAGGAAAAATGATTTTATTCTGTCCAGTCATGACTTATGAAACTGAATTGAGTTAAAAAAGGAATTAATATACTGAACAGGCAAAGGACCTGGGCTTCACAGTTGATTTTCTGGCACATCTGAGGCATCTACGTGGAGAGGTGGATAGAGCACTGGAGGTAGAGTCAAGAAGAACTGAGTTTGATTCCTGCCTCAAACAATCAGTAACTGTGTGACTCTGGGCAAGTCATTTCATCTCTTCAGTCTGAGTTTCCTAATCTATAAAATGGGTGCAATTATATGACCAACCTCCCAAGACTTTGTGAGGATTAAGGAATATACGATATATGAAGAACTTCATAAACCTTTAAGTGCCATATAGATACAAACTTTCTCCTTTCTCATGTCTGCCTCTTGGCCTCTCTGGTTTCCTTTAAGTCTCAGCTAATTTCCCACCTTCTGCTAGAAGCTTTTTTCAGTCCTCTTTATTCTTAATGCTTTCTCTCTGAAATTTTCTCTAATTCATCCTGTATATATCTTGTTTGTACATAGTTGCTTGCATGTTGTCTCTTCCATTGGACTCTGTGAGCTCCTCGTATACAGGGACTACCTTTTGAGTTTCCTTGAATCTCCAGTGTTTATCATGGCGCCAAGAACAAAGTAGGCACTAAATAAATGCTTGGGACTTGATCAACCATTATTACAATCATTGTATTGAAACTAGCCAAATTCTATGCTTCTGTGAAACGTAGTTACTTAATGATTCTTCCAGAGATCTACCTAACCATAACGGATTGTTACACCAAAATCATAGAACAAAGCTTTGAACAAATCTGATTCTAGCATCCAAAAGTTTTCAGATGAGGAGTTTCTAGGCCAGAGGGACACAGAGCCAACTATCATTTACACAGATTATTCAAACACCATCCTTTGTGCTTCTGGCTTTGTATGTATCTGTCCTTCCTAGTCATCTCTGAAGGGCAAAGACAAGGAAACTGATTTCAGATCTTAATGTCTTTTCTCAGTAATGTACATTCACACATGGGAATATTGACCCTGACTATCCTCACCCCACATTCTTGAAATGGTTATGAGAATTTAATGGGATAAAGTAATCATTTTAAATGGGAACTTTAGGACAAATATCAACAGAACAAGATTATCAGAGCATCATCTCTCACTAATGGCTCTGACCTAAGATTGGACTCTTGGGAAGAAAAGGATCTCAGGAGTGAGAAGTCTCCTTCAGGGGAGACAGAACATCAGCTCTCCAGAAAGGCAAGAGATCTAAATAACCACCCCAGGATCTTCCCTGAACACCCATCCTGATCTTTAATCAATGTCTCCTTCCACTATAGCCACTGGAATCGCCAAACATTCTTTCAAGCTTTGTCCTCACTATTGGGATGTCCAGTTAATATTTAGTCCATTGACAACTGTACAAAAAGAAATTTGAATTGTCAGGTCAAAAGTTGGACAGGTCAAAAGTTAAAGAGCCTACTGTCTACTATACTACAATACCAATATGCACATAGGTGCCAATAGTAGGCAGTGAGAAAGTTCTTGACAATGACACATCTCTTATTGATACATTAGTGATTCCATTGGACTCTTCTCTGCCTAAGTGCATGTCTATTAGCTCTGATCCCTTCTGTTGCTTGCTGCAGTATGGAGGCTGTTGGCCAGGCTCTGCGAAACAGGTGTCCACTTGATTATCTGCACCAATATGATGTATGTTGTTATTATGAAATGAGATGAACCATAACTGGTGCATCTGGACTGCAGGATAATAAGGAGGGGAAATATTCCAGCTTTGGACAAGTAGGGTAGAAAAACTGTCATTTATAAATGGAGATTTTTAGAACAGACCATTGACAGTAACTGAAAAGATGTTATAAGTAAAAGAAGTTGTGTTTGATATACCTTCTTTTTTAAAAAAACTCAATTATTTAATAATGACCTTTAAGGACACCCCCCCTCCATTTACATTACAACAAACTAATGTCCTTCAGTTGTAATAAATCTGAGACAAAAATAAGGGACTAATCAACTGTGTCTCTTGATGAAAAAGCATCAAACACCACCTCAGAGACACTGCTTTTTGCTAAAGCATCCATGTCCAAGCCCAGACATTCTGATCTTGGTGTAATTTTCCCATTTGTTAAGCTGAAAAAATATTTGAAATTCTTGAGCTGTCTCCCCATTATCTAAATAATTTCCATTGTTGTCAGGCACAGGCCTGATAATGGTGACATCATTTACTAATGCAAATAGTTATTCTTGCTTGCAGTGCAGTTACCATGTCATTACTACAGAATAAGCTTGGTTATTTATTTCACCCAGAGATATTCCACATACATAATTTCATTGCTTTTCAGCAATGTTACCGTATAGATAGACTCAGGCTCTGCTTTGTTTCTTTTAGCTACTCCAATGAAAAATCCAGCTGTGGTACCTATTCTCATCTGGATGCTCCCCAGGTCTGAGAGCGGTTGAATCTGTGGGGCTTAGTTTCACCAGTAGGCAAGAATAGGCAGGCAGTTCCCCATTAGGAAACTGCCAGCCCTGTTGTTCTGTTTTTTACTGGCTGTGCTCTGGGAGATTCCCATTGCTCTTTATTTGGTCCCAATTGACCCTTTGAAAAACATCACTCTGCCAGCAAGAGCTAACTCAAACCAGTTTCATCAGGGGAGACCCCCTACAGACATGGTATCATCAGGAAGACTAGCCCTTTAAGGAGTGAGCTGATGGCAGCCTGGTGGGCAGTGACAAGCAGGAGCTCAAATTCCCCATGCAGGATGGTGAAGCTATTGTGGTATAGCAGCAGATGGAAGAAAGTTTAAAGTGAGTTCTTAAGAAAAGTCATCAAGTACAGGAAGGCTTATTATCAGTCGCAGTGACTGGCAGTTCTCCATCTCCACTGAAGAAAGAACAAGAGACATCAGGTTGACACTGTAACAGTAGAGATTATAGGCGGCTTGGCAAGTCATTTTAAAAACATCATAGATACCCAGAATAGTCCATTCATTTCACAAAACGCTTGTTGGCTGGAACTCAGTTTAGTAATGGGCAAAAAAGTATTGACTTTCTCACAACTCCTGACTTCAGTGTTGTAGAATAGGTCAAGAAACTTAAGGAAAGTCAATAGTTTACAGAAATAATATTGGCTCCATTTATGGACCCTATTTTGTGCTCAGGTAGGTAATGGCTAGGTTGTATTCTGGACATGAAAAGGAGGACCCAATTCCCTGGATTCCCCTACAATATTTATTGTTGTGTCCATCGGTCAATCAATCTGAGTCAATCAATCAATAAGCATCTATTTTAGTAGGGGGATGCAAACTAGTTGGGAATGCAAAGTCACTAGGGTAGGACTAGCCTTGTAGTAAAAATCAATGTAGTTCAGATTTTGCAGTGAATGGGAGAGAGAACTTTTGGTGTAAACTACATTTATTTGTCCCTATAGCTGCCCAGCAATGTAGTTTACAACAGAACCAGTATATCTACATGATAGAGGTTTTCATTATGTTCTGTTCTGAATATGCCCCAAGACACATCCTATTCTCATGATACTCAGCACAGAGCAAAGATCAAATATTAGCTCCTCTATTATCAAATAATTTGTGTGGTATTATTACATTTTTTCCCCTGAGTATGTTAGGGAAAGTGGGTTGAGTACTAGACTTGGAGTCAGGAACACCTGGTTTTGAATTCTACCTCTGGTGCTTGACAATTACATGTTTATGAGTAAATCGCCTAACTTGTGATCCTTATGTAACTCTTTTGATGTGATTCTCATGTAACTCTTTTAGACACTCTATTAATTATAGACCAATTGGGTTGTGATCTTCCTCCTCAATATATTTGTCTCTGGAGAAAGTGATATGCACATTTTACAGAAAAGAAAATAAAGACCCTAGGAGACAAGTACTATAGTAATAAATTTTGTTGTTCAGTCATTTTTCAATCACATAAGACTCTTCTTGACCCTATTTGAGGCTCTCTTGGCAAAAATACTGAAGTGGTTTGCCATCTCCTTTGCTGGCTCATTTTACATACTGAGGAATTGAGGCAAACGGTGTTAAGTGAATTGCCGAGAGTCACACAGAGAATAAGTGTCAAAGGCCAGATTTGAACTCATGAAGAAGAGTCTTCCTGACTTCAGGTTGGGCACTCTATCCACTGCCCCACCTAGCTGCCCATAGCAATTAATGTTTAAAAAAATCATAAAAACCACATATATTTTATAATGCTTAGCTACATATACATATATATATATATGGAGAGAGAGAGAGAGAGAGAGAGAAGAGAGAGAGAGTGTGTGTCTACTCATTTTTGGTAAAGGTATATGTTTGGGGTACTTTATTTTTTTTGACATAGAATTTCTGTTGCTAGGAATATACTCCAAAGTGATTAAAGAAAGATAGAAAGGACAGGTATGTATATATGTATATATGTGTATATATATATATAAAAAATATGTGTACATGTGCATGCATACATATAAACATATACATATATGTCACACACATGCATGTATAACATACATGTGTATCACAATATTCACAGAAGCATTTTTGTGGTGACGAAGAACTAGAAACAAAGTATATGCCCAGTGATTAGACAATGCTTCAACAAAATGTGGTTTATCAATATGATATAATAAACATCGTGCCATTAAAAATGAAGACTCTGAAAAATTCAGAAAAACGTAGGAAGACATAAACTGTAAGCAGAACCAGGGAATCTAAATGCACAGTGACTATAACAACGTATGTCAAAAGAACAATTAAAAAAAAACCCTGAATGTTGCATTATTATAATGACTAACCCAGATAAGGGATGTGAAAATGTACCTCCCTCTCCTCTTTGCAGAGGTGGGTGACTGTTGATATGGATTACTGCATATACTTTCAGACACAGTTGATGCATTGTTTGGTTTTGCTGAACTACAATGTTTTCTTTTCTTTTTTATTCTTTGTTTCAAGGGAAAATAAGGGACAGTTTGGTGGGCAAGGAATGAGAAGGGCTACAATGGAAAGTAAGCTCATGTAAAAACAATATGTTTCATTAGAAATCAGATTTTTTAAAAGTAGTCTGGTATAGTGGCCTGCTACTGCTGAAACAGATAACATCACTCAAGACAGAAATAAAGTCACTCTTTTCCCCAGACATTACAAAGGTGCCATACTGACCATTCAGATGGGCTCCCCAATACAATTTGCATGTTGAGGAAAAAGCAGTCCTTATTTATATATCTTTGCCATTTATGAAAAAGTAAAACACTTCAGGGGAAGGAGAATTTCTTCTTCATGAATATACTATTGTGACATACTCAATCTGTCCAACAAAGTTTCTTCTAAAGTAACTAGTGATGATTTAAAGGTGCCAATTTCCAGTTGGCAAAGAAAGAATAGAAGCCCAGAGCAATGCATATGCCTTAAGATTCTGGCTCTTGTACCAAGGTGATCCCTCTTTCAGAGACTTATATATCCCCACTCTCTAGTTATTTCCGGACTACCAGGAGTTCAAATAAGGTTATCATTCCAGGAATAGGTATTTGAATCACATGCTTGCTGTGAGTGTCTGTTCTACACCATGTGTCCCATTACCCTAGTATAGACCCTACCTTATAAGACCTTACTCTTTTATCTATACTAGCTCTTATAACAAAATTTCATGAAAAACTGTTCACCCAATTTTAGACCATTAGACACTTCTTGTCACTCTTTTAGATCTTATTTCACTGGTGTTGGGTGCTTCCAATGAGAACACACTCTACCAAAGCAGATAAGCATTTGTTCTTCGACCTGTGGTCTTAGGAAGTTGCCTTTTAAACTGAGAGGTTAAATGACCTGTCCAGGGTCCTACTATTAATATGAGTCAGTCATGAAGGAAGGTCTTCCTGACCAGGAGACCAACTTTCTATCCATTACCCTCTCACAATAAGCACTAAAGTAAAGCTTGTTAAATTGAAGTGAATTGAAATACACAAGATGTGATACAATGATGTAAATAATCCTTGCATCTGAGGCCCCCAAAGTTCTTCATTTGGTTTGTATCTTTAGATTAGCTCTCCCAGTACCTGTTTTGGTGGTGGTGGCAGTTGTTGTTATTTTCCCACCAAACACTCTCATTCTTTGGTTGCAGATATCTCAGCCTTCAGCAACTCCAGAGGGGGAAAAAAAATGGTTTCTTGTGAGATGGAAGTGAGACAGCAAAGTTTAAAGGAGAGGAGATAATACATTAAAGTGCTTTGAAAACCTTAAAGTGCTCTGTAAGGCCAACTGCTGCTGTTGCTCCTGCTGCTTTTGCTACCACAACAATGACGGTGGTGACAGCTATGACTTCAACTACTAGCACCTTCCCTTGAATTAAGGAAATTTAAGGGAGACTGGTTACAACAACACTGAGCAAAAGTGCAGAGTTCTAGCAGGAGAACGATACTGAGGAAAAAGTGGTTTTGTGCCCTCTATTGTCTTGAACACCTTTCAGTGTTCAGACGCCATGCCTGTCGCTCTGACTATAGCATGCAGTAGATAATAGATAGAGCATTTTAAGCGCTTCCTATGTGCCAGATTGAACAATCAGCTGAGGCAACCTATCAGTACATAGATCTGGGTGGGGGTTATTGCATATGGACAATGAAGTGGGCTCAGAATTGGATAGGAAAAATAATAAGGTGGAAAGTATTTGCAATATTGTATGGCACATTCAACAATCCCAAACTGCTCCCTGGAGAAACCAAAAATTAAAAAACAAAACAAAACAAAACAAAATGATAACAGCATTTACCTGATACTATGGTTTAAAAAGCCAAAAAAATGCAGTGTGAGTCAGAAGTAGTGAAGACATGCATGGTGAAAATGAGTAGGCTACAACTTATTTGCAACAATGCTTTATGGATGAGAAGTGGCAGAGGGAAGAGTATCCCCCCAAAATATGACTGAAAACAGCATTAGGCCCATTATAGAGCAAGAATGAGGGATAACAGTTAGAAATTCTAAGTACCGAACATTTGATAAAATGGTAAAAGAACTAGAGGAAGTATTCCCATGCCTTGGATAGATCCTATATAGTAGATTTATGAGAGGATAGGATCAGAAGGCATGGAAGGGTTACATTCTGCACCAATGCAGTGATTGCCTATAGGTCCACTGAAGCGCTGCATTATGTGTCAAATACATTTCAGGTATTCCATCTGGCCATAAAATCATTCCATTCAGGGGCTTGCCAGTGTTAAATGTTCCTTAAAGAGTTTCTTTTTTCTGTAAAATAGAAATGATCTTATCCTCCTTAGATATCCTTAAGTGTAGGTACCTTTTAGTATGAATAATGAATACCATGAAGTGGTCACATGTATTTACATTCTCACTATCCAAAATTATAATTATGTAAAATATGGTAGTTGTTTCAAACTTCCAATGGAAATGTGTAGTGTGAATTTGAATAATATTCATTATTGGCCATATCGGGAACTTAGATGTATATGTAAACATGTTTAAACTCCTCAAGAATTGGGTAAGCTCCCTGAGGTCAGGGACTACCTTTTTCAAATTGTTCAACAACCCATACCTAGCATATAACCAACAGTGACATGCACATTGAGCACACAATAGCTACTTAATACATATTTATTCATTTATTGAATCTGAATTTGCTGGATTATCATGCCTCACCATTTATTTGTGTGTGTATCTTACTCCATAGTGGCTGGGAATTTCCTTGAATACAATGGATGCTTCCTTTACCTCCATGCATCCCCCTTAGCACTAAGCACACTATACTGCATTATAATTACATTCAATTCCTATAACTCATATTCTTGTAGTGGGGAAACAGTATGCAAACACTGATATCTATAAAATGAAACAATGCATGGCAAGTATACTAGGGGAAGTCAATGGGGAAAAGGTTTGTGGTGATGGATCAGGGTGGTCTTACATTTAACATTCAGAGAATTAAATCATAGAATCATAGATTTAGAGCTGGAAGAGGTCTTCAGAGGCACTTGGGACAATGGGGAGAGAATTAGATTGGGAGTCAAGAAGACCAGAGATTAGGTTTTTCCTCTGATACATATTAATTGTGTGACCTTGGGCAAGTCATATAACCTCTCTGTGCTTCATCTGTGAAAAAGGAAAGAGTTAAACCCAAAGGGCTCTGAGATTCATTTTAGCTCTAAATCTGGGATTCTATGATTTAATCCTTTCCCCCTCATTTTATAGGTGAAATAAAAGAGGACCAGAAAAAATTAAGTAGCTCATTCACAGTCATACAAATAGAGGTAAAGCTGGGGTTTGGACCCAAATTCTCAGACTCCAGCTCTAGCACTCTTTCCATTGTACTTCGTTGCCTCTTAAGAGCTGAAAGAAGCTTTAGAGCTCACAAGCCTCTCCCCCTTCCATTTTACAGATGAGAAAACAGCCCAGCATTTCACAAATTCTTGTTGACTTAACTTGAAATAAGTAGCTTGCACAGAGTAAAACAAGATATGAATAGTCAAAACAGGATTTTAACCAATGTCCTCAAACTACAAAAAAAAAGTATTCTTTTCAATATATGGCAGGCAGTTTTGACTTTGAAACATAAGTGAAAGTTCCACAGGCAAAGGAGGAGGAGGAAAGAGAGTCATAAAACTCACAGAATATTAGAACTAGAAGGGAAATCTACTAATACAATTGTTTTCATTTTACAGATGAAGAAAATGAGGTACAGAGTGAGATGAAGTAATTTGCCCAAGTCACATAATTATTATATGGTAAAGCTAGCATTTGAACTCAGTTCTTCTTATTCCACACCTAGTGTTCTTTTCATTATGTAGACCTTAGTTAATTATGAATAAATGAATGAATGAATAACAAATGCCCATCAATTGCCAAGTGGCCAATAATCCAAGCCTGTTGTGCTAATGAAAAAAGAAATTTACATGATATCTTTATTATATATTTAAAAAGAATAACAAAATGTACATAATAGATTTGCAGTTTCATGGGCAATAATCTTTTTTTATTATATTATGTTATGGAAGTGCTTGTTTTATTCTACAAATTATTTTTTTTAATTTTTAAAAATATGTAAGGGCATGACTCACTAGGGGACTCAGCTGAGGGGGCACTGAGACTCTCACAGAGTTATTAAATCATATGGTCACAAGTTAAAAATATGCCTGGTAAAGAGTCTACTTTCTTCTCACAGTCTGGAGTTATATTTATTATTTGAGGGGTCTTACATACAAGCAGGTGTAATTAATTATACTTTACTCAGAATAAATTGTTTTTAAAAGAGTCCAAGCATTTACTCTACAAGTGTTTTTAAAATCATCCTTTTTTAGAAGCATTTCTAAGTAGCAATGCAGTCCATTGTGTGAATAGGGATGCAATGGCCTCTCACAGGTCTACATTCAAATCAAGTTTGAGTGTGATATAGCAAAGGAACACTGGATTAGAAGGTAAAAGCCTTTGGTTCCAATCCCATCTTTTTTTACAGACTGTAATCTTTGTCAAGTTGCTTCCTCTCCTGTCTCATCATCATTTGCTCAACCTGTAAAAGGAGCAGGCTGTACTAACTTATCTCCCTTACTTCCACCTCTTGGAATGCTTGGTTTCCTTTCAGACTCACCTTGAGCACCACATTCCTGTTGAGGCCTTTCCTGGTCAAACTGCTAATGCCTTCCTCTCCAAATTTAATTTGTCATCACTTTTACTTATGCTTTGTATATACCTATACATGTGCTTTACATAATCTTTCATATCATACACATATCTTCTCACCCCCTTAGAAAGTACACTTTTTATGAGTAAGAACCATTTTACTTCTGTCCTTTTACTCCCAGCACCTAGCACAGTGCTGGGCCCATCATAGGTGCTTAATAAACCCTTGCTTGCTCACTTGATCTGATATTCTATTTTATATAATAATAATTTCCTGATGATCAAAGCTCAGGTTCATTCCCTACCCCAAACCCACTATAAGTAAGATAAGGAATCCCAAAGGAACATTACACTGAATGGTTAAATTAAGGTGCCCTGTAAATAGTACTCTATCTAATGCTGAAATTATGATCTTATCTTCTACATGGAGACTTTGGTTTCCAAAATATGTTCATTCTGTGCCTCTGTGTCTTAAGTTTAGACTCTCAGTTATCTTGCCCCAATCTTACACTGCTTTTTTTTGTTTGTTTTATTTAATTACCCTGAAAGTTGATAAATGGAGAAGCTTATGAAGAAGCTTAAAACATTCAGCTAATTCCTCAATTCTCTACTTGACTAGTGTTTGTAGAAACCACCTTAGCATCATAGAATTTGATCTGCAAGCAACATTAGAAATCTTCTAAGATGACTGTTATTTTGTAGTTTATAAAACCAAGTGCTAGAGAGATAAAGACACCTTCTCAGTATCACACTGGTATTAAGTATCAGGGTAGCCAGGTGGCTCAGTGAACAGAATGACAGGCCTGGACTCAAAATCCAGCCTCAGATACTTAGTAACTGTATGACCCTGGGCAAGTCATTTAACCCTGTTGGAGTTTTCTTATTTGTAAAATGAGCTGGAGATGAAAATGGCAAACCACTCCAGTATCTTTGCCAGGAAAACCCAAAAAAGGGATAATGAAGAATTAGACATGACTGAAAAATGACTAAATAACATTTAGTAGCAGATCCAAAACTTGAACTCAGGACCTCTGACTACAAATCCAGTATTCTTTTTTACTCCACAGAATCATATTTTTCACTTATGCCAACCTGTGTTTTTTGGCAAAGTCTACGTTACAGGACAATATTGTCTATGACAAGAAAAGAGGGAGGGCAGGAGAAAATTAGACAATAAGCTACCCCTCTCCATGCTTAGAATCCCACTTGATCGTTTGGGTTTGCAGTGAGAGTTGACAATTACTACTAGAAAATTTTCTGAACTGGATTGCCTCTGAAGAGAATATATTTTAATATTTTCCACCAAGTTTTCCAGAATGAGGAAATTGTTCATTGTTTTTCATTATCTATTTAAATTACAACATTTCAACAACTATAGCAGTAACTGATGTGATATTGGAAAAAAATTTAAAAAAACACCACACCCACTCTCTAAAAGCTAGATCCATTTAGAAATGATTAGGAGGAACAGAACAAGAGCCAGAAGAGCCTTATTTAATTTCTACCTTAAACAGTGCTGTAAGGTGTGTGTGGGGTGGGGGTGGGAGGAGATCCTGCTCTATCCTGTTATAGTTTTCATTTAACAATAAATTCTGTTTTTTTTTCCAACAGAAAAATTTCCTAATGAACAATGGGCTACACACACCAGAGGAAATAGAAAATACAACTAATGATCCAGATAATTCAGGGCAAAATACATTTTTACTGAAAATATATTTTTGTGCTCATAGATATAACCTACAGGTTGGCAAACCCACTAATGCAATGCATCCCATTTATAAAGGGAGAGGAGAAGCTTTAATTTCAATATTACCAGGTCAATACATGCAACACTGAATTGAATACACTAAATTAGATATTTTGCTAATATTTTCCCTTAAAGATTATTAGATAAGTTACTTTCTTTAAGGAGTAGAAAGTCACACTGTGTATTTTAAATCATTTGACCTAATTAGGAATATTTTTACAAAGCAAAACCAGCTCTATCATATATTACCTGTGTGACCTTGGACAAATCAATTAGCTATCTGAGTTTTCATTTCCTCATCTTAAATATGAGGAGGTAAGACTCAATGACCTTTAAGGTCTCTTTCAGTACTAATCTGATGAATAAAAAGGAAGGGTGTTGGTGTCTGGGATGTGAATAAAAGGCATTTTGTCTATACTAAGAAGGAAATAATAATAAACAGCTATTCCAGGATATCTCTATCAAATATTGAATAGCAGATTCTTAAAATACTGACCACATATATCTTATTAGCATAGTAGGCCAATTCTTAAGCTCATCTTCCACTAAGAAAAAAAAAATACTAACTTAAAAGTTGTTATAGCAAAATTGCATTTGTTAAGTTACTTTTTAAAAATAGAAATATCCATTTTTACATTTAGTTAGGACTTGTAATACATGGAAATTTGAAATAAAACTCTTTCAGTACTAAGGTAACCAATTTTCATATATTTGTGTTTAGGAATTGAATTTCAAAGTCCAGTGGGTTGAGATGAAGAACTACATCTTAGAACCAGTGGATAACTTCTAGATATGCAAGAGATAACCATGTAAAATGGAATGTGATTTCATGGCCATGTAAATCTTACCTAATTATACTGGACATTGATACAGTATAAGTAGGCTATAAAAAAAGTTGAATTTAATAAAAAAAAAGTAAAGATCATTGGATGAACATGACTATCATGACAATGCTATCTGTGAAAAAAAATATGGTAGATACTTCATACTTTCATTACTTCATTCAACCATTTTACAAACATTTATTAAATGCCTGCTGCTTGGAAGTAATTCACGCTAGGTGCTAGGAGAGATACAACAGTGAAAGAAGACACAGCCTTTTTCTTCATGGTGTTTATAGTCTGTAAGACATTTGGATATTTTGAACTCTGTGTAAATGTGTTTAAATAAGTTGGTGAAAAATTTAGTCCATAAGGAATATTCCAAGTCAACAAAATACAATCTATTTATTTATTGTTATTTTTGTTTTTGCTTTGGGGGATGGTTGTTGTCATGACAATACATTTGCCAATATCCACACAGTTGATTTAATTTCATCATCAAAAATGGCCAAAATAACCACAGAAAAGTAGAGGTAGAAACTTAAATCTCATCTAGTTCAATTTTATTTTCCAGATGAGAAAACAGGGACCCAGAGAAGGTAAGTGACTTTTTCGATATTACACAGCCAGTTAATTTAGTCAGGACTTGTAACTATAGTTAATGGCAGAGCTGGAATTTTAACCTAGGGCTCCTAAAGCCTCCTGCCACCATGCACTAATCCTTTAAATATACTAACTTGACTTTTGGGGGGGGGGGTGATGGGGTTGGGAATCCTTTGAAGCTGGCTCAATGGTATAGGAATCTGACAAGTTGCTTAGAAATGGGCGTGCATAAGGATTCAGGCCTAGTAAGAGCTGAAATTCAAGGAATCGTTGCATATAGTCAACATTCTGCATTTTTTAAATGGGGGAGGGAATCTGAAAAATATTCCTTCTACTACCATGGGGAAGAGATTCATTTCCTTGGACTATTAACATTCTAACTATCAATTTCTGAGTAATGCAAGACAAATACTTCTATCAAATGAAGCCAGCAAAGCTAAAAAAATACTTGATTGGAAGATATTACCAGCCAGTTTACATCTCATTCATGTCAAAGAGATTGGAAAGTAGTTTGCTTTGCCTCTGAAGTACCCGAAGAGTGAGCAGCAGGGTATCTCTCTTCAGCCTGCTTGAAAGAGGCAAATAGCACTGAAACTGGACATTTCCATTTTCTTGATTTTCAATGTTACATTTGAGGCTTGATTAGAAAGGCCCTTAATGGATTTCAGAAGTGACTGAAATGTGTTATTTGGGGCAAGCAGTCTACAAGCACAAATCATAAAAAAGCTTTTCAGTTTATCGCTTGAAATTGAGCCTATCCCTTCTCATATACTCCAACTAGGAATCTCTAGCCAGATTTCGATAGGGAATAGTCTCTGGACCATGAGATAAGTAGGGGGAAATTCCTAGGACAACCACCCCACTTGCAGCTGCCTCCAAAAGTTGGCATCTGAGTATGACATCAAATGTTCACATAAATAATAAAGGCTTCAATTGTATAATTCGGTGTATAATTTATGTATACTTGTCTGAGTATGTGTCATACCTCCCTCCCCCAGAATATAAACTCTTTGAAAGCAGGAAATTTCATTTTTGTCTTTATATTCCTATAGTTTAGAATAGTACCTGACATATTGTAAGTGCTTAATAAGTATTTAACTGAATTAAATTAACAGAATTTTTATTAGATATCCTCCCCCCCAAATCACACCTCTATAACTACTCCCTCTTACTATCAATCTGATACCAATAATAAAATCGGGGAAAAACTTTGTTATTCTATTGGTAGAAGCAAAAGAAAACAAGCATGGTTAAGGAGGGCAAAGGGTTAGGTGAACACTTTGTTGTAAATTGAGCAATCCTCATGAAGCTCCATTGGACAAAGTTTCTCAGAGATCTCGTTACTGCTGACCCAAGTCCCTTAGAACATTGGAGGAAATAAAAGTCATCCAAAAAGTCATTAAATGAATGCTCACCTATCCTCTAGGCATCATATTATTTTATATTAATTTGGATTTTTTTATATGTTTCCTTAGTACCTACGACAATGCTTAGTGCATAGTACATACTTAATCAATGTTTGTGAATTGCTTGATATCCTGATTACCTTTATCCACTATAACTTTCAAGGGAGCATCAGGACACTATATAGGGAGATAGGTTAGGTATCATTTTAGTTGAAGAAAAAAAGGAGGTGGGATGGTTTATTCCCATGTGTAGTTTTTTTAATGTTAATTTACCTAAACTTAAATTAAAATAATAAACATTACAATAAAATGTAAGTTAAACAATAAACATGATAAATAGTAGCTTCTATAGCATTTTAATATTCTTGTTAACTGAGAGGTAAGCCATAACCCCTTTTTGTAAGTATTTTTATGTGACAGCCCATTTTCCTACCTCAGTAACTGAAGTATAATAAATATAATTTAATATTTTTCTGATCATTCGGAATCTTGTAACACTTTAGGATTCTTACTCTGAATATTAATGACCATGTTAGAGAACATTTGATGAAAATGTCCAAGTATAGGAGATTTATTTGAATGGGTTCTGGCCCCAGCACAGTGCCTCTAAGGCTTTATTAGAAGTTGCCTGATGATTATTTTCTTTTCTTGAGATTTATTATGCCCCTTCTACACAAAGTCCTACTCTAATAGTCCATTGTGGCATGCAGGGACCCTTGGTTCTCAAAGGCTGTGTCAGGGAGCGTAAATTCTAGCAAGTTCTACCACGGTGGAAAGGTTTCAAGTATTGGTCCAGCAGTAGACTGAGTCCATTCTCCAAGGACCAAATTAATCAATTATGGGGATCACCAGTAGGCTGGTCACCTGATGAGGAATCTTTTTTTTTTTTTAACCATAGCTACCCATGAAACAAAGAAATAGCCACCAGACCAGTACAATTCCTTTCCTCTTCTACTATAATCATGGCAGAGTGTAGGAAAGAGGTCAGAAGGTGTTAAGAATCACACAGATTTTAGGCCTTCAGCAAATTTTAATTGCACTACTGGTATTCTAATTGTGAAGTCCTCATCCAGTGACCATGGAGTGGACATATTGGTGGAAGAGCTGAATAATATTAATTTAGATATTCTGCTATAACCTAAAACAGAAGAAGAAAGAAAGTTGAAGCTAAATGGAAGGATGGTTCATGTATCCTCCTTCAAAAGGCAAAGAAAACATTTGGAGTAATGGCTTTAATAACATGCCCTAAAGCAACAAGAAAGATTATTTCATAGAGTATTTGGTCATCAGGTATTACAATACTAATAAACATTTTTTTTTCAAAAAGACCACAATGAAAGTAATTGTAACTTAGGTACCAACACTGATTGCTGAGGACGAAATGGTAGACAAATTGTATGTAGAACATAATAAGATTCTCAAAATCAAATCAACAGGGGTAACTAAGTAGAACAGTGGATAGAACACCAGCCCTGGAGTCAGGGGGACTTGAGTTCAAATCTGACCTCAAACACTTGACACTTACTAGCTGTGTGACCCTAGGCAAGTCACTTAACCCCAATTGCTTTACCAAAAAAAATCAAATCAACATCCATTCTGATACTTGGCAACTTTACTACAAAGGTGGAAAAATGTGAGAATGTGGAGAAACATGTGGCAAAGCAGATTTTATTAAGAAGGAATAGGAAAGACCAAAACTTGTAGATTACACAGAAGTCTAATATTTCTTTGTCATCAATACGTTATTTAAAGGGAAAATGGTAGGTCCTGGACATAGGAAATAGAGGATTAGAGATTAAGAATTTGAAGGAACATGAGAAATCATTGAGTATAACTCCTAAATTTTATAGATGAGGGAGCTAAGGCACAGGGAGTTTAAGAGACTTGTTCAGAGTAACACAACTAATAAGTGTCTAAGGTGGGATTTAAAGCCAGGTCTTCAAGACTGCAAGTTCAGTATTCTATCTATTACAGCACAATACCTCTCAAAATACTGAACAAATTATATGCTAAAGATGGGGTGGTGGGGAGAGAAGCTTTCAACTGATGTGAGAATTATCCCTGAGTCAATTATCTGTGCACCTTCAACTTCTCAGAGTGAAGCTCCAAATTAGCAAAACAAACAAAAAGAAAGAAAAAATAATGAGAAAAAGAATATGATTTAAATTGATACAACTTAATGTTGAACTATGTAAACAAGTAGTTGAAAATCTAAAATGGGAAGTGGATAACCCAAATGACACTGATATTGACTAAAATAATTTTATACAGAAATTTAGCCAATGTAAATGAATTACTACAATAAGAAAAACCAAAAGAACTCAGAAAGCACCTTGGTCAGCAAATATCTGACTCATTTGGCAAATGGAGAGAGATGGCTGCCAAAATAAACTGAGCATGTAGGATAGAGGATAGAGTTTCAGAAAGACCTGAGTCCAGATCTGACCTTAGGCATTTACTAACTGTGTAATCAACAGAAAGTTACTTAATCTTTGTCTGCGTTAGTTTCTTCATCTGTAAAATGGGAATAATAACAGCACCTGCATCGTAGGGTTGTTACGAGGATAGAATAAGATTATATTTGTAAAGCATTTTGCAAACCTTAAAGCACTATCTAAATGCTTGGTGTTATTATTTTTGTTGTTGTTGTTACTGCTGATTATTATTATTATAGCAGAGGGAAGTGGTGGAATGTAAAGAAAAGTTTAAAGAAAACTTTGAAAGATATTCAACTAAGCAAAAAGTAGAAGAAAGATGGGAAATACTGGCAAAATCCTGGTTACAATTTTTAAAATCTATCAAGTATAGTGGAAGTTTGACTCTAATACCACAATTCTGTATGTACTTCTAGAGGAAGTCAGAATTTCACTAAAGAGCATGAAGAGAGGAAATGCATTCAAATTGGATGGAGTACAGAGAGAGAAAGTCTTCAGTAGACAATAAATAGTAAGGGCATTGATGATTCAATGTTCAAGTTATCTGAAGGAGAGGGAAGACACTGAAGTCATGGGAAACACATCAAAATCATTTGTTCTTTTAGAAGACAGAACAACAAAAATAACCCTGGACAATGACTATCTAATAATAAACTTCAGGCAAAACATAAACTAGGGTGATGTATGCTTTCTGAACGCATTCCCTGCTGTAATGGAGGAGATCTCATACAGTGTTGAGGAAAAAAGGTATTCCTTGTGGATACTGAATTCCTGAAGATGTTCTTGCCTACAAATGCCATTGTGCTAATTGCATAAAGCTCCAGAACATTACAGGGCCTTTGGAAGAGATGTTTAATCATGCAAAGGTATTTGGCCAATCTATCTACACTGGAAAAACCAAGTGAATAAATAATGTTTATTACTCAGATTTCAGCATTTGAGTGCTGAATCGTCCATTACTATGTGTATTTGCAACAGAGAATACAGATGGAAGATAAGTTGGGCCTGGTTGGTTGGACCAAAATGACATCACGTAAGTCCGGCCTAAGGTTGAACAGGAGAAGAGTAGACTGTATTGCTTCAGGAACTGCAAAGTTTCTTTCCTGACACTAGGTTTCCCATTAAAAAGCAAAGGCTTTTTAAAATGCAGACATTCTACATGTGATCTCTGTGGCAGTAAGATGTGAACCGCAAATGCCTCCGAGCAATTAGCATCACACAGAAGACAATGCAGAGGCACGTGGTAGGTAGGAGCATGCTGCAATATAGAGGTAGTGAGGAACTACAAAGAAGAATTGGAGTAAAAGACCTCATAAAGGAATTTATGATCGAAAGAGAAGTATTCAGGGCCAGCTAAGTGGTGCAGTGGATAGAGCACTGGCGCTGGATTCAGGAGGACCTGAGTTCAAATTCGGCCTCAGACACATAACACTTACTAGCTGGGTGACCCTAGGCAAGTCACTTAACCCCATTGCCTAGCCAAAAAAAAAAAAAAAAAAAAGAAAGAGAAGTATTTATCACTTAGAGAGAATGAAGAGATCACCTGTACACAACCTGAGTGTTCCATTGATATCTATTCATAATCAGGAGATGTCAAGGAAGACCTTTAGCATATCCCTTTGACAAATGTAAGGGAGGGCATAGACAAGAGTGTCCCAGGATACAGTCATGGATGGATTGTGATAATCATTTTTGGCAGGAACTATTGGATTGATAAAGTCGCAGATCCATTTGAGTATTAAACTTTTTCTGTGTGTGAAACAATGTGATATGGGCTGGTGGTATAAAAACAAAAGTGAAATCATCTCTGTCTTTAAAAAGCTTACATTCTATTGCATGGATACAAAAAATGTGAATATATAAAGAAATACAAGACAATTTGAGAAGAAACGGCAGACTAACAACCTGGGGGAATCAGAAAAGTTTCAGTGTAAAATAAAATTTGGTTATTTATATTCTTTGGATATTTTAGTGACTTGAAATTTTCCTGCAGTCTATGTTTTTTGTCTTTGGAACCACTTCCATAAATGAAAAAAAATGAACTGGCAAAGCAATCATCTAGAAAGATAACAGAAAACCCATAAGAAAGTTACTTTCATCTGGGTAAAAAATAATATTAATAACTCATCTTTCCATAGAGCATTAAGGTAACCAAAACAAATTTCTCACAATAATCCTGAGTGGTAATTAGCATTATGTTAAGATTTTACACATAAGAAAATTAGGTCTGAGAAGTAAACACCTTGACAAAAGTTATACATCTAGTTACCAATGGAATTTGATGTCGAACTTTGTTTTTCTGATCCAAAATCATTTTTTCTTTCCATCACGCCCCATAATTGTCTCAATTCTCAATTTCTTTTGGTTGAGTAAAACCTAGCTAGGGTTCCAGATGTGACTCCACATACCCATATCTCCCCCCCTTCCAAGAAAAAGACTCATTTACATTAGTGGTGTATATATCAACCTTTTGGTCATCCTTATGAATCATTCACTTTTACTTTGGACTTTCCAGACAGCAGCTGTGGTCATGAGATGATTCATTCATGTTACCAAAAGCATCTATCTCTTCTCATATTATGGGCAACTTGTCTCAAGAATTGAGGACTTCCTGACCCGACCCTCCCCTTACTTATCAAATACATGAAAGTAGTTGCCTACCAATGTCAAGAATTTTACATAATGTCACCAATCTATCCAGTGCAAAAAGGATATCGAAGGGAGTTTACTGACATATTGCCTGACATTGTCATGATACATGAGTGGCAGAAAATAGACACCCTGTGAGTAGGCAGATTTCCATCTGGCAAGAAGATGGCTGTAATGAGCGCCAGTGTGAAATGACAGATAGTAATAGAAACTAGAAAGTCAGATTGGAAAATTAGCTTTCCTAGTTTCACATCTGCACAACAGGGGTAGCTGCCAATCACTGTCTCCAGAGGGAGGCTTATCTGGGTTCCTGACCACGTGCAAAGTCATGTTCCTCT
Organism: Vombatus ursinus; assembly: GCF_900497805.2. Taxonomy (NCBI): domain Eukaryota; kingdom Metazoa; phylum Chordata; class Mammalia; order Diprotodontia; family Vombatidae; genus Vombatus; species Vombatus ursinus. The sequence goes on from NW_020954641.1 coordinate 37,349,057, forward strand.
AAGTTAAAAAACAGCATAAAAAAATGAATCAGTCTGTTAGGGAGCTTTAAACAAATGTGGGGCTGCAAAACAAGCTGTCGCAAATTGGCACAGAGAATGCAGAAAAATTAATGTGAAATGAAAGCTGGCTCTTCCAACAAAGTAAAGCCGTCAATTAACTCTTCCATTCGGGCCACTGCACGGGAGACATTACAGCCACAGGAAAACTGTTTCACTTGGATTGTATGAATCCTATCAGCATATAGCTTATTCTCTAGCCTGGAGCATAAGACAAGAAGGGTTATGTGGGTGGGGAAGAAGAACCAACACTGATCTCACCCAGTGTCTGTTCCCTTCCTTTTCCTTCCTACAATATTCCAAGCAGTCCAGCAGCACAGAGGTGATATTAGAAGGACCAAATGAAAGCATCTTTAAAGGACATACCACACAACATCAACTATTAAAACATCTCATGGGGTCAGGTTGGGGAAAGAATCTTTCCTCAATCTCTATAGATAATTAAAAATGGATTAAATCTCCACATTTATATGAGACTGTCCTTGCTAAGTATAAAATTTATTCAAATATATAAAATTATTATGAAAGAGAAATAGAATGGCAGAATGCTTAGAGAGTAATTTATGAAGTCAGGAAGACCTGGGTTGAAATCTTGTTCCTGATATATACAAGAGGAAGGTCACATGACCTCTTGGTGTCCCAGGCTAATCTTTAAACTAAGTTATAGATGAGTTGATAATCTGGATCAGTAGGATTTTCCATGCTAGGAGTTCTTTACACCAATGAAATCACAGATCTGGACTTAAGGAAACAAATGATTATGTATAGTTATTGTTATGGATTCTATGTAATTAAAAAAGTAGATTGTGGAACTCCATAATTAGGCAATAAAGTTGAGAAGATTCCCAGCTTTTCTCTGTTATCTGGTCAAGAGTTTAAGACAGTGTGGCTTCTGAAAAAAAAAATCAATCCAAAGAAATTAGATGGACCCTGAATGAAAGACAAGCATTTGAATTTTTACTTTACATAACAGGTGAAAATATAGAAATAAAAATGGGCAGTATTTAAAATAATTAACAACAATAATAACATTGTAAACAATTGTGTGGTCTTGTAGTTTTCAAATGCTTTGCCATTTTCTGTCTCAGCTAATCCTCACAATGACCTTTTATCACGACATTATTATCTCACTTTTACAGATAAGAAACTGAAGCTTTAGTAGGTTAAGTGACTTGTTCAAGGTCATTTGCTAGTTAGTGGAAGAACATGGAGTCTCAGGGGAAGCCAGTTTTCCTAACTCCTAGATCAGTGTGCTTTTCCCACCCTTCAAAGCTCTAATAGATTTTGGAAGGCAGTGTGATGTATAAAATACATAAAGTGCTAGACTTGGAGCCAGAGAACCTGTGTCTAAATCCCATCAATGTAATCTATTTCCTGTGTGACTTTGAGCAAGTCACTTAACATTTCTTTGTCTCACTTTCCTCATTTTTAAATTGAGAAGGGTTGGACTGGATAACCTTTGAGTTTCCTTCCAGCTTTAAAACTGTGGTCTTGTGATTAAGACACAATCATATTAGCATTCATTTATTTCTCAAGTTACCTTGAAATAGGTCACACATATAGGGGATTCTGAGTGGGGGATAGAGAATATTTAAATGGGGGAGCAAAGTGGAAACACTGTGCCATGCAGCAACTGGAAGTACTAAGGGACACCCCCAAAGGATCAGGCATTGATAGATTCTTAGAAGCAGAAAGACCCATATAGATTATAAACAACCCCTTCATTTTCCAAGGAAGCAAGAATAAAACAGTTTATGTAGCTTTAATAAGCAAACTGTCAACCACATTTCAAACCCTCTTTATTCTTATTTTGTAGATGGAGAAATCGAAGTAGCAAATAAAGTTAAAGAGAGAAAAAGACACTCAAAAGAGAGGTGGTCAGGGTGGAAGCATTGAAAATAAATACTTCCTACTTCTTATTTTCCCCTAAGGCCAGCCCTGCCTAACAATGCAGCTATTTACGCTGATGATTTCCTTGGAATTAACAGCATCGTTTTTTTTTTTTCTTATCTTCTCAAAGTCATTCTGGGAAGGAGGACTTCTCAGTTGTTGAATGCCTGGTGGTAGTTATAAGGATCTCTTCTCACTATCAAAGCGAGCTGCTACTTGTTACAAGTGGCACTGGGCTCCTCCCACTTCACCTCTTTCACTGGTTACAGCCCCTTGTCCTCCCCCTTCCCTTTTGATCACATCACAGTTTCCAACTCTTACCACAAGGTGCCACCAGTGTATACTTCTCGCACTTTTATCCAGGCAGGAACTCAAGAAATTTGATGTCAACACTGCAGTCTGGTGCCCAGCAATCGCAGTTAAGCCAAAAGCAATAATGAGAACTTTTCTACTTAATGGTGCTAAATAGTCACGGGCTGTCTATAAGCCCACTCAAATTTTTGTAAAATATAAAACAGTTCTGTTAAAGGTTAGATATTCCTGACCATTTGCTTCAGTAATCAGTGATAAACACTTTAATTAAGTACATTTTTTTTTCCACTGTGAGTTTGCCTTGAATACCTGAGGACATTCCTTTCAGGTCTAGTGAACATAACTCTATTATAATTAGGCCCTTGCTCTAATAATAATGAAAGCATTAAATAAGAGAAGGAATAAAGACATTAAATAAAAGAGAAAGGAAGAAAGGAAGGGAGAGAAGGAAGAATGAAGGAAAGAAGGAAGGAAGAAGGGAAGGAAGGAAGGAAGGAAGGAGGGAAAGAGGAAGAAATGGAGGGAAGGAGGAATTTAAAATGAAGAAAAGAATGCTAAATTTGCAGTGGAAGAAGTTGAGATCAAGTTCTGACTATCAGTTACTATCTGTTTGACCTTGGGCAAATGGACAAGTCATATAACCTCCCTGGGCCTCATTTCCTCATCAGCAAAAGAGGGGATTGGGCTCATGACTTTTAAGGTCCCTTTCAGTTCTAAACATAACATCCCATCATCTTTTATCTTTCTTCCTGTCAGACAGAATTTCAAAAGGTCTCAGACCCTGTCTCTCCTAGGATAACAGAGGTTTCAAAGAATTTAAAAGGCCACCTCCAATGATGTGGCACAAAGTGTGTGTGTGTATGTATGTGTGTATGTGTGTGTGTGTGTACATACATATACATATACACATATATGTGTATATATGTTTATAGATACATATTGATATCTATCTATTTATGCATTTGTACTTATTGGCTACCTCTCATGTTAGGTAAGATTCTCATTTAGATCAACAATGTAAAATACTTTATTCCTATTTGGCTGCCCTTCTTGGGGCTGGATCTCATCATGCCCCCAGGAACCTTATCATCAGAAAACTCATCATCCCGTGAGACTGCATCAGCCTTGGTACTCACACCTCATCAGTGCCCTCAATACCTTTTGTACCACAGAGGGTAGAACAAAGAACTCTTCCTAAAGCCTCCAATGGAAGAAGTATTTTTCCGCCTTTTTTCAGTTTTGTCTTGTGTCAATATTGTCTTCCCTCATTATATTTTCACCTCCTTGAGTGCTGGGAATGTCTTTCTTTTTTCCATTTTGTATTCCCAGTACTTAGTTTAGCTGGAACATAGTAGGTGCTTAATAAATGAATACTGACTGACTGAGAAATGACAGGCAGATTGCTGCAGTATTATTTTCATATTGAGAGATAGACTAAATAAATTTCTTTGCCTTTATTGGGCTTTACATTTTAGTAGGAGAATGCAGCACTTACAAATATCTCCAATACAAAACTATTTAGAAATGTACAAGAAAGGGGAAGCAAAGTTCTATGTAAGATCTGAGTGGGAACAGGTAATTGGTGACCAAGAAGATAATGGAAGGAGATAACAGTTAAGTCTTGCCTTAAATGATTACAGCAGATATTAAAGGTGAAAAGGCATTCCAGGCTCAGGAAACAGAAAGGGCAGGAACATAAGGGAGAGAGGAAGGGGATGTGCACACATTTTCACTGCACAGCACAATATATCAAGTAATGTAAGAGGAGGTCATTCTAGACAAGTAAGGCGTGGCTAATTTGTGGTAGGCTTTGGATACCAAGTTAAGGAATTTGTGCATTATTTCATAGTCAAGAGGGATCTGTCAGAATTTTTATTTCCTTCCTTTTGTTTTACCAGTAGAGTAATATAAGCAGATCTGTAACAGGTGAAATTTTACGATAGCATGAAGAGTGATTTTGAAGGAAGAACAAGTAGGCTGACAGAAACTGGTTAGAAGACCATTGTAATAGTCTGGGTTAGTAGTAATGAGGATTTTTGCACCATTTGGTGCAGTTGGACCTCTAACAGTCAATACTTTAGAGTTACTAGGCCTATAAATCACAATGAAAAATCAGCCAGATGCACCTGAACCCCTGCTCAATAACACCTTTTAGAAGGCTCAGTAAGCTACTCTGAAGTGAACTTGACTGTGATATGGGTACCTCCTACCAGCTAGAAGGAGTGATGAATAGCTTAGTAGAGCTGAGTATTCAGAATCCAGTGGCAGGCTCTCCAAAGGCCTACCAATGATTATCTTTTCTCCTCTTGCCAGGGCCTGAAAATCATCATATCCAAGATTCTGGTAGCCTCTTTAGTCCTTTCTTGTTGCCTCTGTTTCCCCATACCCCTTCTCTAGCTAATTCTCTTTGCTCCTTGAACCTTGCCTTGTGTGTTAAAATTGTTTTATCCACTACTTGTCTGCCTGATCATATGTGTATGTGTGTGTGTGTGTGTGTGTGTGTGTGTGAGAAAGCTCCTCTAAGCCCTTAAATTATTGTTAAAGCTGGGTCACCCTACCAACCAATTTCTCTACTCCTGTTCTAGGGCTGCCAAAATCAATAAATGAAGTCAAAATATTCAGTTGTTTCCATCTACCACAAATTCACTCAAGAATGGGGGAGAAAGAATCTTTTGTACCAGATTAATCTCATTAATTTGTATTAAAAGAGATTTGATCTTCCCCATCAGCTAGCAGCTATAATCACAAAAAGTAAGAGGCAGATTACAGAAGGAGGTATTAATATGCAAATGAAAAGCAAAGACTGTTTCTATGCTTTGTTGTCTCTTTATGAATTGTGAAATAGTTATCTAATTGAATCAGACTGGCTACTTGGCATTAGATGGGTGAAGATTGGGCACTTCCCTTAAAAACAAACTTGTCAGTCCACATAAGTCTGAGAGAGTCTGATAAATAGTTGAGATATATCCAGCAAGGAGCACAAATGCATACTCTCTTGTGGACATAGAGAGGGGAAGCATTCCAGGCAGGAACTAGCATCAAGGAGAGTGATCTCCGGTATTAGAGAAGAGAGTGAACTGAGGATTCAGGAGAAAATTCAGAGTTGAGCTGGGGAGAGGAAAAGGCCCAAGGACTCCAGCTGAGTGATTTGGCCAGCAAAGATGCCACAGGGCAAGAGTGTTAAAACTCCATGAGGAGAGAAAAGATATTGGAACCCCATAGCATCAGAAGTATGACTTGTCTTGACCACTTGTAATCCTACATGGGTGTCTCACTACAAGTATACTTTAAGTTTGTGTTTACTTTTTCTGTTCATGCTCCATATAATTGTGAAAGTGCATCCAAAGTATATGGGGAAAAGGTTTTGGAGCTATGTCATCTTAGTAAATGCCTTTGTTTTGAGCTTTTTTGTTTTGTTTTGAGTGTTAACTAGTTTACTAGTTTACTAGTAAAACTAAGGTCATTGGTGGGGGGCTCATGAGTTATAGTTTTAATAGTGTGGACCTACAGATTATCTTGGACCCTGAGATAATAGCTAACTGTGAGACCCAACCAGTAAGCAAGAAGGGGAGTTGAGGCTAAAATTTCCAAGAAGGGGTGCTATGTCCTTTTTCAACAGAGTTACTAAAGTGGTAAATCAGGGAGAATCTATAAATATGGTTTACTTACTTTAGATTTACTTAGATTTAGATTTATACATAAGGTTTACTTAGATTAGTTTACTTAATAAATCATTTAAAAATTTTAATGTAATTTTTATGGATAACATGGAGACATGTGGGCTATCCAGTTGTGATATGGCAGCCAAAAAACAATACAAAATAACTGATGTTATTTTAAACTAAATGAAGATAGACATAGCATTAGGACTAGAGAAGAGATAGAGCCACTCCTTTATGCACTGGCCAGATTATATCTGTAGTACTAAGTAGTAAATTTTAGTATAAACATTCTCAAGATGAAGAACACATAGGGGCAGCTAGGTTGCGAAGTGGATAGAGTACTGGCCCTGATGTCAGGAGGACCTGAGTTCAAATCTGCCTCAGACACATAACACTCACTAGCCGTGTGACTCTGGCCAAATCACTTAACCCCAATTGCCTCACCAAAAAAAAAAAAAAAAAGGATGAAGAACACATAAAGGAAAATGATCAGGTTAGTGAATGGCTTTATAGTCATGTCATAAAGATTTGGTTGAAAGAGCTAGGGATATTTATCCTGCAGAAGAAAAGATTAAAGGACATGATTGGTGTTTTGAAGAGCTTGAAGGCACATGATATGGAAGAGGAATTAGACTTGTTGTCATTTCCCAACTGATAAATGATCAAAGGATATGAACAGGCAGTTTTCAAATGAAGAACTTAAAGCTATCTATAGTCATATGAAAAAGGTGCTCTAAATCATTATTGATCAGAGAAATGCAAATTAAAACAATTCTGAGGTACCATATCACACCCATCAGATTGGCTAATATGACAGGAAAGGAAAATGTTGAAGAAGATGTGGGAAAATTGGAACACTAACGCATTTTGGTGGAGTTGTGAACTGATCCAACCATTCTGGAGAGTAATTTGGAATTATGTCCAAAGGGTTATAAAACTGGGCATACCCTTTGTTCCAGCAATACCACTACTAAGACTATATCCCAAAGAGTTCATAAAAAAGGAAAAAGGTCCCATTTACAAAAATATTTGTAGCAGCTCTTTTTGTGGTGACAAAAAATTGGATATTGAGGGGATACCCATCAATTGAGGAATGGCTGAACATGGTATATGAATGTAATGGAATACTATTATAGGAAATGATGAGCAGGTGGATTCTGTAAAAACCTGGAAAGACTTACATGAACTGATGCTAAATGAAGAGAGCAGAACCAGGAGAACATGGTACACAGTAACAACAATGTGCAAAGATAAACCATGATAAATTCAGCTATTCTCAGCAATACAATGATCCAAAACAATTCCAAAAGACTCATGATGGAAAATGCTATCCACATCCAGAGAAAGAACCATGGTGTCTGAATGCAAATCAAAGCATACTATTTTTACTTTTTTGTTATTTTTTTGCTTTCTTTTGGTTTTTCCCTTTTGTTCTAATTTTTATTTCACAATGTGACTTATGTGGAAATATTTTTAATATGTTTGTACATGTATAACATATCAGATTGCTTGCTGTCTTGGGGAGGAGAGGGAGCGAGAAAAATTTGGAACTCAAAATCTTATAAAAAATGAAAGCTGAAAACTATCTTTACATATAATTGATTAAAAAAAACTATTAAGTGAGGAGGAAAAAAAGGAGTTAGGCTTGTTCTAATTAGCCCTAGAGAATAGAATCAGGAGAAAAGCCTAGAAGATATAAAAAAAAATTCTTCATTGTATGTATGGGAAAGGGAGTTTCTAATAATCAACACCATCCAAAAGTAGAATGGTCTACCTCAGAAGATAGTGGATTCATCAAAGACTGAATGACCATCTTTTGGATATACCATAGATAGGATTTGTATCCAGTTAAGTATTGATCTAAATGGCCTCTGTGATCAATTACAATATTAGGATTCTGGGATTCTTCTGCTTCTCAAGTATACAGCTACTTCCCACATTTGTAACATATGAGTCAGCTTCTAACTGTACTGAAAAAACTAAATCCATAGGGTTTGTACGTAATGTCTCAGTTTCTCTTCTCTATTTTTTAAAACTTCTTGATACTATTACCGACTTTATACATCTTCCCTCTGCTCCAAAATTATATACCAAAAGTTCACTATTCTTTATGATCTAACAGATGCCAAATCCCCATACTCTATTCAAATATGAATCTTAAAATGTCCTTAATATTTCAACAATTACAGCTAATTAGAATGAGAGCATAATCACTGACAAAACTGGTGACCAAAATCATCTGGGCATAGCACTGACCTGTAAAAATTTAAGAACAATATTTTTAATATATGTGGCCACACTGAATAATTATAACCTTTAAACTCCATGAAATGAAAAACTTTCAAACTATAAAGAACTTGCAGAAAAAAATCAAAACCATTTGGGAACAGAATGAAGTACTTATCATTCCCACTCTCCTCTTTACTACTGGAATTGTCCTGAAAGTATTTTCAGTAAGTCTTCAGGAGATAATCTTGCTTCCCAACACTTTCATTTTATTAAAAAATCAATTTTTATCCACTTTAAAAATATTCTACTGAATGTTAAACATAAAAAAAAACAAGATAGCAACCTGTCCCAAGGATTTGTTTCTTTTGAGCTATATCACAACAGGTAAAAATAAGGAGGTGGTGGTGGTAGTAGTAGTAGTAGTAGTAGTTGTTGTTTTTGTTGTCGTCATTTGCATTTATATGATATTGCATTATTTAATTTGATCCTTACAACCTAGTTAAGTACACGTTACGGTTATTATTATCTCACATTTAAAGATGAGGAAACTGAAGTCTGTGGGATTAAGAAAGATGTCTATGATTGCACAACTTGTGAATGTCAGAAGTATAATTTTAGCCTAGGTCTGTCCTGACAGCATGTCCAGCATTGTCCATGTCCATGTCCACAATAGTAGGCAAAACAGGTGTCCCTACTCTTCACTAAGGCAAATCTCTCTATACATTAGAGTCTGTCTCCTCTGTCTTCCTCCAGGACCTTGCTTCAACAGTCATCCAATCTATTTCATCTGTCTCCTTTGACTTTCATTCCAATAGTTTTTTTTCCCCATCTGACTATATAAATGCCCAAGGTTGCCCAAAGCTAAAAAACAAGCAAAAACAAACAAAAAAGCATTTCTTTAAATTTCACCTTATCCAACTATTTATTTATTTCCTTCCTTACACTAATAAATTTTCTTCTGAATTATAGTTTTTTTATTTCTGTTTTTAAATCACTTACATTTTCTACTAAACCCTTCCCCATCTCTGCTCTCAAAGAGACACTCTTCATAGCAAAGGAGTTTTTTTTGTTTGTTTGTTTTGTTTTGTTTGTTTTTCTTTTTAAAGAAGAAGAGAAAAAAATCAGCAAAACCAATTAAACTAATTTAAAACTACTTGAACTAATTGAAAAGATCTGACATCATATGCAATATTGCATACCTGCATAAGTGTCTGCAAAGGAGTAGATGAAGGAGAAAAGTTGGGTTCAAGCCTTTCCTTCATACTTCTGCAAATTCATTTTCTATTGTTTGTGGTTGTTCTTTCCATTTACATTGTTGTAATCATGTTTTTTTCCCCTAGCTTTGCTTATTTTACTTTTTATCAATTCATGAAAATCTTTATGTTCTTCCCTACATTTATCATGTTGGTCATTTCTTACAACACAACTATATTCTATTACATTCATGTACCACAATTTATTTAGCTATTCCCCAATCAGTGGGCATACACTTTGTTTCCAGTTCCTTGAAACCAAGAACAATTCTGCTGTAAACATTTTGGTGTAAACATAGTCTTCCTTTGGTCAATGACATCTTTGGAGTATTTGCCTAGCAGTGGTATCTCTGGGTAAAAAGATATGACATTCTAGTCACTTTGTTTGCACAATTTCAAATCGCTTTCCAGAATGGTTATACTAATTCATAGCTCCACTCACAATGCATGAGTGTTTTTTTTTTCTTTTTCAGGTTGTTGTACTGAGTGGGTATATAGTTTGGATTCTGCTTACTTCGTTAGTTATCACCTTTTATGGGATTTTCTTTATGCTTCATACTTATATTTTTATGGAACCCTAATATTCCATTGTGCTATTAGAGCATAATGTATTCACCTATTCTCCAATTGTTAGACATAGGGTTTTTTCCCGTAATGCAAATAGAATAGCTATGAAAATGTTTGTATGGAGAAGTCTTCATTTTCCTTTTAATGAATTTCTTCATGTAGAGAGCTAGCAATAGAATCATTGTTTTAGCAAGTATAATCAGTTTTGTGTGTCTTGTCACTGACAAACTTCTTGAAAAGGTTATTTAAGTCCCATTCCCCCACTTCCTTCCTAGCTCATTGCGTCTTGCAATCTGGTTACTGCTTCCATCACTCTAATGAAGCTATTCTCTCTTGAATCACTAAGGACCTTCTAATCTACAAAAAAAAATCCTGTGATCTTTTTAATGTATTTATTTTTGCATCACCCTTCTTGACTTGCCTGCAGTTTTCAATAATTTTGACAACTCCTTCCTACTAGACAGATAATCCCTTTGTCCTCAGAGACATATTCTTTTAGTTCTTTCTCTACCTCTCCAACTGCCTCTTCTCTGTCTCTTTTGCTGACTTTTCATATTTTTCCATACTCTCTGATGTAGTTGTTCTCCAAGGGTTTATCTATGGTTCTCTTCTCTTTTATCTGTACACTTTCTATACTGGAAATTGTATTCATTCACATAGTTTTAACTACCACCTCTATGCAGATGATGTAAAATGTACATTTCTAATTCTAACTTCTTTCAGGGCCTCCAGACCTGTTCACATCTCTGAGGCAAGTACTGCGATTGTTTTCTCCATTTTACAAAAGAGGAAGGTGAGACTAGATGAGATTAAGTCACATATAGCTAGAATCAGTGGTGGGAATCAAACTCAGCTCTTGCATGACCCTAAGTTCAGTTCTTTATTATGATGCCATCCTCAGGAATGTGAGGCCCAGAAATGTAAGCAAAGTGATTTGCCTAAGGTTATATAACTAGGTAGCAGTGGAGTCAGGTTATAGTTACTAATACTTATTTTGTGGATAACTTGTTTCCCTGGAGTGAAACTAATTTAAGTTTTTATTAAAATCTTTGTTCAAATTGTAGTCCAAATAGTCTGTCTGACCAAAAAAATAAAAGATGCAGGCTCTTTAGAAAGGGATTACAAAATGAAGAAAAAACATCATGGTGTAATGAAAAGGCACATAACAATTAAAGATGCTAGGTTCAAATTCCAGAGCTGATATTTATTTACTTATGTGACTTTAAGCCTGACGTTTATCCTTTCAGAACCTCAGTTCCTCCTCATCTATAAAATAAAAGGATTAAACTAGATAATTCCTAAGACACCCTCCAGTTTCAACACTAAGATCTGAAAACTCCCTTTCTATCCAAAGTCAATATCTTAAACTATTGCTTATGACAACAGGTTGCTAATGAAACAATCATGTTTTTGGAAAATTACATCTCACTTCACTCCAGATAAACAGCTGGAACTGAGGAGAACTAAATTCAATAGACATAAAACACTATTTTCTGGTTGAAAGAAAATAGGATGCAGATGGTGGTCAAAGTACTGAGGAATAGATCTGATATTTATTTATTTACTTTTTCAAAGCACTTGGTATACTATGAGATCTTTGCAATGACCTTGTGAGGTTTAGAGATTAAATTACTTTCCTAAGCTTATTGAGTCAGTAAATCACAGAGCCAGAATTCAAACACAGGTCTTTTGCCTCCAAATCCAGTACTTTTTTGATTCCTTGGGAACACAAAGAAAAGGATATAGCAGTTGTTGAACCAGAGTATGGCTTCTATTCTGTCAAGGGAGACAACATATACATATATAAATCCATATAAAACAAATTCAGTCAGTTGAGGTTGGGGTATTAATTGCTAGAAGGATGAGAAAAAGCCTCATATAGTAGGTGATGCTTAAATTGAGCTCAGATGACAACCAAGTTGTTCAATGGAAAGAATACTGGATGTCCAGAGTGGGAAGACTTAGATTTGAGTCCTTATTTTACACAATTCATCACCAATGGTCAAATCACCTCAACTCTCAATCTTCTTTCTCATCTCTAAAATGGGGATTATAAAGACTTCTACCATTTACTTCTTAGGATGCTATGAGGAAAATAAATTGTATATGCTGTGAAGTATTATAAAATTATAAGATGTTATAATTATCAATAATCATTCTGTGCTTTCTTGCTTCAATTGTATTATATGGCTCCTAAGTGGTACAGTAGAGTAACCGGCTTCAGGAAGACCTGAGTTCAAATCCCACCTCAGACACTAGCTGTGTTATCCTAGGCAAATCACTTAAAGTCTTTTTGTTTCAGATCCTTCAATTATAAAACGTAGATCATAATAGCATCTACCACCCAGAGTTGTGAGGATAAAATGTAATAATATTTGTAAAGCATTTAGCACAGTGCCTGATATTCAATAAATGCTTAATAAATGTTTCCTTCCTTCCTTCTATGGTATACTGTGGTTTCCTGATAGCAGCACAACTAAACTATATGTTTCAGTTTTGTTAAAAGTAGACAAGCTTCTTTTAAAGTTTTAATCTGCAAAATTAAAGTTAGGAAGCAAAGGAAAGTATCATTTTCCATATCAGGTTATAAGCTCCTCAATGGTGCATATCAGGAAGAATGAAAGGAAGGAAGGAAGCAACGAAGGAAGGAAGGAAGGAAAAAAGAAAGAAAAAATGAGGGAGAAAGGAAGGAAGGGAGGGAGAGAATGAAATGAGGACGGGAGGGAGGAAGGAAGCTAGTAATGATAGCTAACACTTATATAGCACTTACTATGTGCCAAGCACTATTCTAAGTACTTTACAAATATTATCTCATTTGATCCTCACAACAAACTGGGAGGTAGGTGTTGTTATCATTCTCACTTTACAGATGAGGAAACTGAGGCAAAAAAAAAGATTTAAGAGACTTCACAGGGTCACACAGCTAGTAAGGGTCTGAAGCTGGATTTGAATTCTTGTCTTTCTGACTCCAGGCCCAGAACTCTGTTATCTACTGTGCTGCCTAGATGCTTGAGAAGAGGGGAGGAAACATTTATTAAGTACCTACTACTTGCCAGGGACTGTTAAGCACTTTACTAATATTATCTCATTTGATCCTCAAGACAATCCTATGAAGCAAGTTTTATTGTTATCCTTACTTTATAGAGAGAGAAACTGAGGCAAACAGAAGTTAAGTCACTTGCTCAGGTTCACATAGCTATTAATGTCTGAGGGAGAATATGAACTCACACCTTCCTGCCTCCAGGCTCAGTGCTTTATCCATTGGACTGCCCAGCTGCTTTATAAACCATGAACTACCTCCTATTCCTCTGCACAGTGCTAGGCACAGAATAGATGTTCTTTACACTTGCTGAATTATGAGAACATAAGACATTACAAATAAGAAATAAAGCAGGATAATCAGTGTAAAAAACATGATCAGAGACAAGTATAACTGGGGAAAAAAAAGATGGGCTGGTCATATTGGAAGAGCATGTAATAAGTGAGGGAAGCCTTAAGAATATCTACTTTAACGTCAAGAAAAGGTAAAGAAGATGTTGAGCAGATCCTTTATGGCTAACTTATGAGACTTTACTTATGTGACTTTAAGCCTGATGTTTATCCTTTCAGAACCTCAGTTCCTCCTTATCTATAAAATAAAAGGATTAAACTAGATAATTCCTAAGACACCCTCCAGTTTCAACACTAAGATCTGAAAACTCCCTTTCTATCCAAAGTCAATATCTTAAACTATTGCTTATGACAACAGGTTGCTAATGAAACAATCACGTTTTTGGAAAATTACATCTCACTTCACTCCAGATAAACAGCTGGAACTGAGGAGAACTAAATTCACATACAGATAATATTAATAGGAAATATTCACATACAATGGGCAGGCATTTATAGTTTGATATGTACATCATTGGAGGGAATATACAAATCCAAGAAATCACAGAGTCACTGATGTATTAGAATATCTCTATAATAGTAAGTGATTAGACTTTGTGGATTGAGGACTATGTATAGGTATAGGCATTTTGGATTGATGAATAAATGTATATGTGTATATATACAAACACATATATGTATGTGTGTATATGTGTGTATATATATATATATATGTAGATATATATACATATACACACTTATGTATGCATAGGGCAGCTAGGTGGTCCAATGGATAGAGCGCTGGGCCTGGAGTTAGGAAGACTCATCTACCTGACTTAAAATCTGGCCTCAGACAACTACTAGTTATATGACCCTGGGCAAGTCACTTAACTGTTTTTCTCAGTTTCTTCATCTGTAAAATGAGCTAGAGAAGGAAATGGCAAACTACTCCAATATTTCTGCCAAGAAAGTCTCAAATGGGTCATGAAGAGTTGGACATGACTGAAACTGACTGAACAACAACAAAAATCTTTACATATATATGTATGTATGTATGTATACATGTATTATCTAGTTATCTAAAACCAAGGGATATTTCTTGGTATAATCCTAGAGTTACTTGTTTAAGATAAAGTGTTAAGCACCGATGCTTCCTTATGCTTTTCTGGGAAATCAGTGATTTTCATCCCTAGCATTAGATGGACTTTGCGATGCTTCCATTTCCATTCATTTGACACATGTTTAAAAAATTTATTATTGAAGACTATACAACTGCTGCTACTACTACTATTGATGAAGATGGTGAGGAGGAGGAGGAGAAGGAGGGAAATGAGGAAGATGAAGGTGGTAGTGGTAATGTTGGTTGACATGTCTATAGTGAGTTAAGGTTTGCAGAGAATTCTATGCATATGATTTCATTGAATTCTCACAATAACACTGTGATGTAGGTGCTATTATTATCTCCACTTTACATTTAAGTAAACTGTGTCTATGAGAGATTAAGAGACCTCCTCAGGATCATAGCACTAGAAAGTCAATGTCAGAATTTGAACCCAGGTCTTCATGACTAATTCTAGTACATTAAAAAAAAAGACGGCACCTTTATTTAGAAGTATAGCCACTGAATAGATATATGAATATAGATGGTAAAAAATTACACGACTTAGTATGTTGCTATGCATATAATGGATATGCAGTAAATATATAACAATAAGAATGAATGAAGTGTTACAGCACAAAGCGGCAAATCCCTCTACTAATCTCAAGCTAAACCTTTTCTAAAGTCTATAAATATTTCTACCATCTGTTATTCCATATATTCTTCTTAATAATTTCACTCTGTGAAGACTTTTGGGTTGACCAGAATCATTTAGTATTCTTTGAAGATGCCTAAATGGTAAAGTTTCTTTTTAAAAAGTATGTGAGAAATACTTCCTTAAAAATTAGAATAGAGCAATTGGAAGCTAGTGACTTTATGAGAAATCAAGACACTGTAAAAACAAATCCAAAAGAATGAAAAATTAGAAAACAATGTGAAATATCTCATTGGAAAAACAACTGACCTGGAAAATAGATCCAGGAGAGAGAATTTAAAAATTATTGGACTATCTGAAAGTCATGATCAAAAAAAGAGCCTAGACATCATCTTTCAAGAAATTATCCAAGAAAACTGTCCTGATATTTTAGAACCAGAGGTCAAAATAGAAATTGAAAAAATCCACCTATCTCCTCCCGAAAGAGATCCCCAAAGGAAAACTCCTAGGAATATTGCAGCCAAATTCCAGAGTTCTGAGGTCAAGGAGAAAATATTACAAGCAGCCAGAAAGAAACAATTCAAGTATTGTGGAAACACAATCAGGATAACACAAGATTTAGCTACTTCTACATTAAGGGACCGCAGGGCATGGAATATAATATTCTGGAGAGCAAAGGAGATAGGATTACAACCAAGAATCACCTACCCAGCAAAACTGAGTATAATCCTGCAGGGGAAAAAATGGTCATTCAGTGAAATACAGGACTTTCAAGCATTCTTGATGAAAAGACCAGAGTTGAATAGAAAATTTGATTTTCAATAGAAGACTCAAGTGGAACATGAAGAGGTAAACAGGAAAGAGAAAAACATAAGAGACTTATTAAGGTTGAACTGTTTACATTCCTGCATGGAAAGATGATATTTGTAACTCATGAGACCTTTGTCAGTATTAGGGTAGCTGGTGGGGAAAAAATTATGTGTACGTATATATAGATATAGATAGAGGGCACAGGGTGCGTTGAAAATGAAGGGGTCATATCTGGAGAATAAAATTAAGGGGTGAGAGAGGAATATACTAGAAGAAGGAGAAAGAGAGAGGTAGAATGGGGTAAATTATCCCACAAAAAAAAAACCCAGAAAAGAAAAGGCTCTTATAGCAGAGGGGAAACAAGGGAAGGTGAGAGGGAATGAGTGAATCTTATTCTCATAGGATTTGACTTAAGGAGGGAATAACATACACACTCAATTGGGTGTGGAAATCTGTCTCACCCTACAGGAAAATAGGGGGGGAAGGGGACAAGAGAGTAGGGGAAGGATAGAGAGGAGGGCAGATTGGGAAAGGGAGTAATCAGAAGCGAATACTTCTGAGGAGCGACAGGGTCAAAAGAAAGAATAGAATAAATGGGTGGGCGGGATAGGATTAAGGGAAACAGTTTTTCACAGTATGTCTACTATGGAAGTGTTTTGCATAACTGCACATATATAACCTATATTTAGTTGCTTGCCTTATCAATGAGGGTGGGTGGGGAAGTAGGAAGGGAGAAAATTTGGAACCCAAAGTTTTAAAAACACATGTTTAAAAAAAAGTTTTCACATGCAACTGGGAAATAAGAAATACAGTAAATGGGGTACAGAAACCCATCCTGCCCTACAGGAAAATTGAAGGGGAAGAGGATAAGGCGGGAGGAGATAGAAGGGAAGACAGACTAGGGGAAGGGGTACTTAGAATGCATGCCATCTTGGGGTGGGGGGAGGGACAAGATGGGACGAAAATTTGGAACTCAAAATCTTGTGGAAGTAAATGTTGAAAACAAAAAAATAAATAAAAATTACCATAAAAAAGGAAAAAAAAGAAAAATTAAAAAGTATGTGAGATCCTACACGTTTCCACCTGCCCTCTTTTCTCCTCAGCACATATCCAACCTACTCTGGAGTACTATTTGAAATCATCTGAGAGAAAAAGTCTATAGCTATTTAATTCTGTAGAAGAAAGAGATTGAGATTATTTACTTTGCTATTAACTGATTTTTTTTTTTGCCAATCCCATGGATTCATCCATTTTATCACACTTTTTCCACACATACCTATCAAAAGGATATAAAAACCATATAAAATTTGGATTTTAAAATATTACAAATGTGAATAGGTACTCACCCTCCCTCAAACACTCAAATTCTGTTTATAATCCTAGTATTTATCATCACTAGCCTGATATTGTTATTTATATCCTGGTAAGAGACCCAGCATAGCACAGTCAATAGAGAGCCAGCCCCTGAGTTGGAAAGACTTAGTCTCTGACATATAGTGACTGGGTAACTCTGGTCAAGTCACCTCATCTGTCAGTGCCACAAAAAACTCTCTAATATAATAAATTGCAGACCAGTTGCTGATTTGAATAGGTAGAAGATTTTCCCATTATGGCATTCCCCATATCTATAAAATCACATGTTGGGGTGAAATTTTTTTTTTTAAGAAGCCGTAGAATTAGAGTCAGGTGACCTAGTTTCAAAATCAAGTTCCAACAGGTATACGCTATAGGACCATATGCATTTCTCTAAACCCCAGTTTTCTCAACTGTAAAAACAGAAATACTTCTTCTCTCTGCTATACAGAATTGTTTCAGAAACTGTTTTGTAAATATTACAATGAGAAAACATTTTAAAATTGTTCTTACAGATGTTGCTGTAACCACCACCATTACCATTACCATTACCATAACCACTACTGATCTTCCTTTCATTCAAAATAACTGGTCCTTTCTATGTTTTGGGCCTCCTGTCAATAGTGACTTTTTGGCTGCCATATTTGAGATGATGCTGAAAAAAGACTGAAGACGCCCACCTCCCTACCTAATATGGATCAGCACACCACTAGTCACAAGCCTAAAAGCACTCAATCCAACCTTCAGCTCATCCATACTAAGGGTAAACATGTCCCCTCATCATTTGTGACCATTTTCTATGTCCTATAACTGTCACATTTACTACTTTGGTTCCTCTGATCAAAGAGCTGTGCTCTTCTCTTGTAATGAGTAGATTTTCACCTATTTATCATCATATTCATTTCTAGTCAAGTGTTTCAGACTCATTAGATTTACTGCTAAATCTGAGACTCAGATGGTCCTAAAGGCATATGACATCCCTGGAACCCAATAAGAGAGGACTAAAGCCAGCCTAGGGCTGGTCATGTAAATGAATTTTTGAATTTCCATTGAATGCATCTCATCCAGTACAATAATGAAAGATTTCAAGTCACTACTTGCTTAGGAAATGTTGATATTAGAGCCAGGCTGACTACTGTATAGTGAAAATCTCTTGAGAAAATACTGCAGTTTTAGGAAGGGAGTGTTTTCAGTTGCTCTAATCATGCTAATTACTTGAGAATGTTTCCTTTTTTCCCCTTCACCCTCCAGGGCCTTTTTGCCTTCAAATCAGCTACAGAAACAAAGCAATTTAGCACAGTAAAAATCTTATTAACACATGATGCAGTTCAGTGGCATAAGAAAATGCTGGGAGGAAAAAAAAAAAGCAAAACACAAAAAGGTGGAACTCATGCCACTAAATAGGTAGATCTGAATATTTCAGAAGGACCATGCTGAGGAGGGAATAATTCAACATAATGTGAGAAGAAAGGTCAAGGTGGTAGCTTTAGCTGCAGAGAAATTTAATTCCTCAGCTTGCCCATCAAGCTACAATTTACAGTGACAGTGGACAATTTTCTAAATCCTTGTTTATCATTTAAGAGAATTCCACTTCAACTTATGTGGTTTCTAGAAAAAAAAATTATCTGTGAGACACCAGGGAAGGTAGAATTGACTCTACTTATCTTAGAAAAGTGAGTTTTGGAGACTTCTTCCCTTCTGTTTGTGTAATGTAAGCAGATCAGGTAAATTGGAAGGAAAGGTGGAATGGCAACACAACGTCCTCATGTGAATTCCTTAAGTTCAGTAACTCAGAGAGCATAAGTGAAGGAATGTGTCAGATGGAGAATTGGAACCCACAGTCTCACTCAGTTTAGCACTCTTCTACATGTTACTCTCTCTTCTCCCAACTACAGACAGGAAAACAAACTAATCTTTCTTCCTCAGATGACAGAGGTTGGTCTAGAGAGAAGAGAAAGAGGTTTTGAATAATATTAAGTTCATTTGTTTGACTCTAGGGTAACAATATTTTGGATGAATCTAGGTAACTGAAAAATTTTGTGATGATAATATTAATGGTTGTTGTACCCCTAAGCTAAGACAATCACAACATGAGAGAGGATGATGTAGTAAGGACTCCAAATTTGAGCTCCAGAGGTTCTGGGTTTAAATCCCAGCTCTGTCCCTTACAAACTATAGGTCTATGGATAGACAAGTCATTTCTCCTTTCTGGGCCTCAATTTCTTACAAAGAATTGGATGGGCTGATCTGTCTCTAAGATATCTCCCAACTCTGAAGCTCATGAGCCTGTGATTTTCTCAAGTGATGCCCTTCTAACAAACAACTTTAAGCAAAATTCTTGACTAAGACAAATAAACCTTACAGTGTCCTTGAAGGGTTTCCCAGAGAAATGAAAACCAGGACATGACTATACAGCAGTAACCACATCTGGGTGAAAAGTAAAAAAAAAAAAGCGCGTTAGATCTTCATGGCAGGGAACATCCCCATAACAGAAAACATCTGGATGATGGGATGACTGTCCTATTTTTAGTTCAGATTTTATTCAATTTGACTCCCAGCCCCATGCTGTCACATATTCTCTAGTACCAGCTCTACCAGGGGGATGAGAAATGGACCTAAGGCTACCATTTTTGATTTCTTCCTACCTCTAATTCCAATGTCACAGCCTTATACACTGTTAGCAAAAACGTTACTACACCTTGCAACTGCCAATGGTGCTAAAAAGAGGTCTCTTTGTGTACTTTTAAAAATATAGTTCTGTGAAAGTTCTAACAGCCCACACTTGTCTTTTCAGTCACATCTGCATAAAGAGATCATATTTATTGCCAGTAATGCCATTTTTTTAAATCATAGAGTACAGCTCTATATAGGTCAAGGAAGCACTTCCAAATACTAGTGAGAGAACTCTCCTCCTAGGCTTTTTCTTAGGTTTTTGCAATATCCCTCTCTCACTGGTTCTTGGCTGTTCCTTCTCAGTCTCCTCTACTAGACTATCATCTGTGTCCTACTCCCTAGTCATTTGGGAATTTGGGTATTTGTCCTGGACTTTCTTTCTACCTGCTCTCTTATTGACCTCATCAGTGCCTGTGAATTCAATAATAGTTTCTATGAAGACCCCTTCTAGGTCCATATATCCAGCCCTAGTCTTCCTCCTCCGGCAGCTAGGTGGGCCAGGATATAGAGTGCTGGGCCCAAGGTCAGCAACATTTATCTATGTGAGTTCAAATCTGGCCTCAGATACTTACTAACTGTGTGAACCTGGGCAAATCACTTAACCTTGTTTGCCTCAGTTTACCATCTGTAAAACGAGCTGGAGAAGGAAATGGCAAACCATTCCAGTATGTCTGCCAAGAAAACCCCAGATAGGGTCACAAAGATTTGGACACTACTGAAATGACTGAACAACAACAAAGTCTTTCTCCCCAACTCTAGGCCTACAAAACCAACCAGTTAACTATCTGGTGATGTCTAACTGGATATACAATAGGCATGTCAAAATCAACTTGTCTAAATATCACCTTTCCCCCCAAACCCACCACTTTTCTAACCTTACCTATTTCTCTTAAAGACACCATGATCCTTCCAGTCACCCAGGGTTATAACCTCATAATCATCCTGGACTCTTCCTTCTCCCTCACTCTTCATTCCTAATCAGCTTCCTAGTCTTGTCACTTGTGCCTGCATATTATCTCTTAAATTAATTCTCCTTCTCTGTTCACACAGTCACCACCTTTTTTCAATACCTCATTATCTCTTCCCTGGACTGTTGTTTCTTAATTGATCTTCCTGTATCCAGCTTCTCCCCTCTCCAATCCATTCTTTACACATCTGCCAAATTAATATTCCAAAAAGTACAAGGTTCTGGCCATGCTACTTGCTTGCTCAAGAGACTTCAGTTACTCTGTATCGTCTCTAGAGTAAAATACAAATTCCTGTGTTTGGCATTTTAAACCCTTGACAATCTGGCTCCGGTGTCATTTTTCCAAATTTATTACATTTTACTCTCCCCTGTGTACTCTATGGTTCTCACAAAATGACTTGCTTGCTGTTCCCCATACTGACTCTACCTCCTGTCCCCATGCTTTTGAAGCTAAGCTCAAGAGCTACCTCCCATAGGAAACCCATCCAGAGCCCTGAGTTCCTAGTGTGCCCACCCAGTGGAAATTATTTTATATCTACTTTGTGCATATGTTGAGTTTACTTTTCTGTGTTAATGTTATTTCCTTCCAATAAAATAACAGCTTTTTGATGGCAAAGACTACTTCATTCTTCTCTTTGCATACCCAGTTCCAAGAAGAATGCCTGGGACATAGTAGATAGTTAACAAATACTTGAAAAGTGAATGAATGAATATGAATCCCCCTATGACTAGTCCAAATTGGCTTGACTTCCTAAAGGTTTCCACTAGTACTCCTCAAATCTCTCTCAGTGGTCCATTTCAACA
The DNA here is from genome assembly GCF_900497805.2 of Vombatus ursinus. Taxonomy (NCBI): domain Eukaryota; kingdom Metazoa; phylum Chordata; class Mammalia; order Diprotodontia; family Vombatidae; genus Vombatus; species Vombatus ursinus. The sequence continues at coordinate 37,370,757 of NW_020954641.1, forward strand.
TCTCACAAATCCCATGGTCACAATTCCTCCCTATCTCTAACCTGACACCCTCTTGTTGCTATTCTAAACCCATCTCTGGTAATTCTTTCCCCTGTGGGAATTGGGATGATCCTTTTTCTTTTATTTGTCATCCCTCTCTTCCTCAACCCAATGTTTATCATAGTGTACACATGGCCAAAATTACAAGGGAGCTTCTGTCCCAAAAGGTAATTTATCCATTTCACAAACTGAACCACCTGACCCAGTTCAGCAAAGCTGGGTCAGGCAAGAAGGGCCGGGAATTCTGCCAAAGAGAGCGGACGTACAATGGCAAAGCTGAATGGGTGCATAGGGTTAGAACAGCAGGAGGGGGGTCGCCCTCACAGTGATTCATTGTCCCAGAATAGCTCAGAGCAACAGAGTGCCCTCCCTTGTCACAACACAAAAATTTGGGGGTAGAATGTTGAACCTATAAGAATTATTTATGTGTAGCATAGAATTGTAAGATTTTGGATGGTTGTCCTCTCTCTTGACTAATAAGAAGTGAATATCCTCCACTGCAGAAGAAAATTGTCCTAATAGAAAACCTTTAATTAATAGAGTAAAAATTCATTTCATGGATGCCTGCGCTTCTTCCATGGTAACTGGTAGTTTAAGATCACTGTATTACAAAAACTCATCTAAGACAAAGCAATCGTTTATCCATAATGCAGTGAGGCATAGAGAGGAGACCAAGTCATACTTTGGTCCAGCTCAGTCACATTTAGTGCATTAGTCCCTTATATGAATGATTTTAAAAATATAAACTCATCCCTTTGTCTTGATCAAAGTGAAACCTGAAAGACTTTGCCATAGGATTCATGATTTTTTTTGTATGACAATATCTTATTTCAATTACACAGAAATATTATTGATTGGGAAATCCAGGGTCAAGGATGCGGGGAGTGGAGGAGAAAGAGTGATGAACTTGGAGGCACTGAAGCTGCTTCTGATTCACCCTCTACCACTTAATACCTATATGACCTTGTGCAAGTCACTTAACATCTCTGGGCCTTCTTCCATCATCCATAAAATGAGAGGGTAGGATTTAAAAGGTTTCTTCTAGCTCCAGAATAATAAGCTGATGAAATCACATGCTCAATAAAGTTGACCATCTAGCCTCTCTCTGTGTGTGACATCACATTTTCAAGATCATAGGAGCAAAGATTTAGAACTAGAAGGGATTTCAGAGGTCATCCCCCCACTCTCTCCCTCTGAGGAAACTGAGGGCCAGAGAGGTTAAATGGGTTGTGACATTTGTAGCAGTCGGTTATAATAATTAGCTGCTGCTTCTCAGTCTCTAAAGTCCACTTGGTTCCCTCCTCTTTGGCTTTAGGGAGTTTATTTTAGATGAAAATTTTGAGTTTAATCACAATTGCTTCGAGGCCCCACTTGGGAAAACTCCTAACATTTAGTCAGTGGTTGAGCTCTCTGCCTAACTTTATACAAATACACATATACACATGTGTGTTCTCACAATGCCTACACAGCATATAGCTGTATGTATACATGTGTTTCATATGTGTATACACATGCATGTGCATATATGTATCTATGTATGTGTGTGTGCATTATACATATATCCATAGTATATGTCTGTACACACACATACACATATTATATCCAAGATGGGGCAGTTAGGTGGAGCAGTTGATAGAGGGCTGGTCCCAAAGTCAGGAAGACTCATCTCCCTGAGCTCAAATCTGACCTCAGACACTTGCTAGTTGTATGACCCTGGGCAAGTCCCCTAACCCTGTTTGCCTTAGTTTCCTCATCTGTACAATGACCTAGAGAAGGAAATAGCAAATTTCTCCATTATCTTTGCCAAGAAAACCCCCAATGGTGTCAAGAAGAGTTAGATACAACTAAAAACTGAACAATGACTTATGAGAGAGAGAGAAAGAGAGAGAGAGAGAGAGAGAGTAGAGAAAACTATAGATATCTCTGGGCCCATCTTCACGGTTAAGGTAAAATACATTTTACTGGAAATGTTTCCGTAACAAAACAGCATATATACACACATATATAGACATATCATAATGTATGTGTGTGTGTGTGTGTGTGACTAGTTTTTAATCCTGGCTATGTTATGATATGAAAATCCTGGCTATCTATGATATTGCCAGTTCATAGGCTTAGAAATAGGATCACAGTTTTAAAACTGGAAGACTTCAGTGGTCTTTCAGTCCAATCACCTCATTTTGCAGTTGAAGAAACTAAGGCCTAGGGAAATGAAGAATCATGCCCACGGTCATACAGGTCCTCAGCAGTAGAGGTAGGGTGTGAGCCCACATCTCTTGGCCACAAAATTCTTACCCTTCCCACTATATCAGACAGTGTTTTAGCACTTCTTAATACATTTCCAGCTAGACAATTCCTTTCCTAACTTTTCTGTGGGAATGAAATGCTCCCATGTGACATAGGATTTGAAGAGGATAAAAGCTAATAGAAATTCAGACCTGGTACTTTTCCGTAGTGGAAACAGAAGATGAGCCTGGCAAAAGCACAAATGTTCAACCAAAGGTGGATAAGATATGTTGTCTTCAGCTGCCATCATTTGAACCCTGTATTTATGCTGTGATTAAACTTAATCAGTTCTGGCTTCTTTTTGTTCCTGTCTGAAAAATTGATAGCTGTGATCTGGGTGCTTCTCTGATTTTCTGCTTCCATGCTGCACAATGTCACTGGACTCTTGACATATTTTTAGATGGGCTCCCACCCCTAGCAGGGAAGTGAAAGTCAGACTCATCGATTGTTATTCTAGGATAGAAATAGTACCTTGTATCTGGAGATGTGTGATTGAGGCTCCCAAGTCTACAATACAGTTCATAAAACCATAGACTCTCCTGATTAAAATACATAAGAAGCCATGTATTACAACCTATAACTAACACCTCTAACGCATACCTGCCAAGTTGGTATCCAGTCTTTGCCTGAAGGCCTCCATTGAAAAATAATATTATCTTCTAACATAACCAGTTCTTCTTTTGGACACTTCTAAATGTTAAGATTGTAAGATCCTTGAGGGCAGGGACTGTCTTTTGCTTCTTTTGTATCCCCTGCACTTAGCATAGTGCCTAGTATATAGTATGCACTTAATAAATGTTAATTTATTAATTAGGAATTTTTGTTTTGTTTTTCCCCTTACATCTAGCCAAAATATGTCTCTCTCTTTAACTTCTACCCTTTGTTCTGCCTTCTAGAGCCAAGTAGAACAAGCCTCTTTCACATGAAAGACCTTCAGATACTAGGGGACAGCTATCATGTCCCCTCAAATCTTCTCTCCTCCAGATAAAGAGTTCTCTGTTCCTTCAATTGTTTGTGACAGTGCCCCCATCATCCTGTGGATGCTCTGCAGCTTGTTAATATCATTCCTAAAAATGTGACATCTGAAAGTGACCACAACACTGTGGGTATGGTCCAATTAGAGTAGAGTACAACAGAAATAGCACCTCCTTCCTTCTAGACACTATGCTCCTCTCCCTGCAGCTTAAGATGACCTAAGCTACTTTTTTGCCCACCATGTTATGGAACGGATTCATCCTGAGCTTGCAGTCCATTAAATCCTTTAAATATTGTTTTTTTGCATGTTGCCTAGTCATACATCCTCAATCTTGTACTTATGAAGTTAATTGTTTTTAATCCAAACTTACAACTATTTGTTTTTTTCTTTATTAAATTTGAATTATTATATTTGGTCCATCACCTTAACTTGCTGAGGACTTCCAGGATCCTGATTCTATTCTCCAACTTTTGGGCAGCTAGGTGGTTCGTTTGATAGAGCACTGGGCCTGAAGTCAGGAAGACCTAAGTTCAAATTTGGCCTCAGACATTTACTACCTGTGTGACCCTGGGCAAGTCACTTAACTCTATTTGCCTCAGTTTCCTCATCTTAAAATCAAACTAGAGAAAGAAATGGCAAACCAATTCAGCATTGTAGCCCAGAAAACCCCAAATGCATTCTCAGAGTCGTACGCAGTTGAACAAAATCCAAATTGTTAGTTATCCTTCCCAGTTTAATGTCATCTACTAATCTGAAAGGCACACCTTCTATACTTTGATCTTATTTCTTTCATTTCTTAACGGAGTTAGAGAAAAGAAAGTAGCTTCACTTAAAATAAGGGAAAAAAAATGCTTCAAACTCTAAACTCAAATCTCAATAGATGTTAAATATTTGAGCTTATTTTTCAGGGTGAGAATATCTTCTCCAGGAAATATGACATGTAATTTCACAAACTGAAGAAGCTTAAATAATTGTTTTTTTGTTTCTGTGTAAAAATCGGTTTTTTTTTTTGTTTCATTTTGTTTTCTGGGTAAAACAGAATGCAAAATAGGCTCTGTGTGGATACAACACAAGGAGCAAAGTGAAACAAAATAAACTCTCCAGGTAGTCCAGGACAAACTCTTGCTTTCAGGGTCTGTAGTTGGTCTTTCAAGACTGGCTCTCTGAAAGTTTCTCCAGTTTTTACCTTACTTTTCTAGTAAAAACTACCTATGATGCAAAGTTTCTGTGTGTGTTATGTACATGTAAATGTTTTCTCTATATTTCTTCTTGCTGTAGACAAGACATCACATCCTGTGTATTATATGTAAATGAAGCTGCTTGTAAATATTCATTTGTATTGGCTAAACCCCAGTCAGCAGGAAGCTAAATGATGGATGAAAAGAGACTTTCTGACCCAGTGCTTGGGGTTAAATCAAAGAATTTTAGAGTTGAACGGGACCTCAGAATATCCTCATTTTATAAATAAATTAAAAACAAACAAACAACTGAAGCTCAGAAAGGTGAAATTACTTGTCCAAGCTCATGAAACTAGTTAAGGACAAAGTAGGACATAAGAAGCTGGGCTTTTTAATTCCCAGACTCATGCTTATTCCACCACACCATCTTTCCTTTTAATGACAGGGGTCAGGCAAAAATAGAGCTAAATCTGAAAGAGCTTGGACTCAAGGGACTGAACTAAGGGATCCAGAACTAAGCAATGTTTAAGGAAGAGTTCTCTCCTATGCTGGACACAATGGGGCACCTTTTCATATATTCTTTACCTGTCACCACAGTACCAAAGGGAGATGCTCTACTTCCCTCACCCTTGTCAAAGATTCAGATGACCTGGGTTCCAATCTTGACTGAAAGTACCTATGTGAACTCTCCGGACCTCAGTTTACTCATGTATAAAGTAAGTGGATATCAAATAAGATGACAGCTAAGATCCTATCCAGATCAAGTTCCCAGAATCCTCTTTCTGTGGCTCCATTAAAAAAAAAAAAGTTCCTCTATACAACTGTAGTTCTCAGTGAATGAGTTATAGGGAAATGGGGGGCAGAGGGGGTGGGGAAGACAGCTAGGTGGCAACAGTGGATAGAGTGTCAGCCTTGGAATTAGAAGGACAACAGTTCAAATCTGGTCTCAGACACTTACTAGCTGTGTGAACCTGGGCAAGTCACTTAACCCTGTTTGCCTCAGTTTCCTCATCTGTAAAATGATCTGGAGAAGGAAATGGCAAACCACTCCAGTATCTTTGCCAAGAAAACCCCAAATTGGGTCACAAAGAGTTGGACACAACCAAAACAACTCAACAACAACAAAAAGTGTTAGACTAGACATTAAAAGGCTTAGGTTTTAATCCTAATCCCACAATTTACTAGCTATGTGATCTTCAACAAGTCAGTTAACCTATATGAGACTTAATTTATGTGTAAAATAGAAATGATAATAAATATCTGTACTCCCTGCCTCATATAGCTATTTTTGGGAGGGAAAACACTTTGTAACCATAATTTGATGGCTCAACGTAAGCTGTTATTATTATAGTATTTCATAACAATAATAACTGACATTTACCTAGCACTTTGAGGTTTACAAAGCCTTTCACAGACATTATCTCATCTTTTTTCTGGCCTGCAGTAACCGATATTTCTCAGTTATAAAAGTCTCATAAACTGAGACTTGGCAGTGCACATTGACACTGTCCTCCAAACCTTAGCATTTCCTGAATTGTAAATTGTACTGTTAAGTATTATAGGACAAATGGACTATCCTAGTTTTGTTAGTAATCAAATATAAATCAGCTATGAAAATTCAAGTTTACTACAAAATGTTCACTGCTGCCTATGCTTACCAATCCACTAGACTTACATGAATGGAGGACTAGACCCAGAATCAAGGAGACCCATTTGGAGAGGATTTAAATTCCACAGCGGATAGTTTTTAAAAAAGTTTTCTTCATGCTATTTTTACATCAAATTCATTTCTAATACACATCTCCCTATCATCACCTAGTGAATCTTTCCTTATAACAAAGATTTAAAAATTAAAAAAAACAAACTTTTATAACTAATTGACATTGCAAAGTGCCTGGAACAGAGGAACTGCTTAAGAAATGCTTGTTGATTGACTAATTGATCACTAGTCTGCATATGCAGTATTCTAGACCCATAGTCCTCCACCTGTCTAATGACTGGAATCAGAAACATATTTTCATTTCTTCTCTGGATTCAAACTGGGTCATTATAATTATGTGGTGTCCATTCACTTACTGTTCTTTTTGTTAAAATGTTGTGATCATTGTGCACATTATTTTCTTGATTTTGTTCACTTCACTTTGTACTCGTTCATATTTGCCCTTTTTTTGTATTAGTCATTTCTTATGATGTTGTAAAATTCCATTACATTAATTAGCAAATTCCCCAATTATAGCTACCCTCTTTGTTTCTATTTTATTTTATTTTTTGCTTCCACATAAAAGTTATGTTTCAAACACTGGTTTATGACCTTGAGTAAGTCACTTAACCTCATTGAACCTCAGCGTCTTCAACCATAAAATGGGAATAATATCACTTTCCACACATGGTTGTTCTGAAGATCAAATAGAAGACTATATAAAGTGTTTCACGAGCCTTAAAACTATATAAATGTGAGCTACTTTTGTTATCTTATTCTTACTATTTTCAATAGAGTTGTTTGCCTTTACTCTCTTTTACTATTATTATATTATTATTATTACTATGGGCCCAGTATGGTATAATGGAAAGAGCAATGGCTACAGAATCAAAGGATGTGGGTTTGAATTCTGTGTCTATCATGGCTTATAATACATGTGACTTTGAGCAAGTGTTTTTCTTCTATAAATGAAGAGGTTGAATTAAAGAGCTTGTAGCTTTAGGATCCTACTACTCAAAAAAAATTTGGGGCAAGGGTGCTGTTTAGATGTATTTAAAACTACGTTCATAGATTATAGGGCTAGAAGAAATCTCAGAAGTTATCTCGTCCAACACAACTCCCTTATTTTACAGATGAGGAAACTGAGGCCCAAGGAGATTACACAAGCAGTATCATGGATCAATTTCAAATTCATATCAGATTCCAGAACCAGAGCTCTATTGAACTATGCTGCTCCTTATTATTCTTCTGCTTGCAGTGTCCCAACACCATTTCCCATGGGGGAAAAAAAAGATGTCATTAGCAGTCAGAAGTACCTTCGAAGATTCTAGGAGATTCTAGCTAAGTTACAAAAGTGAGCAAGTTTACTTCCACACTTTTCAGGTCAGTTTCTTCATCTTTCTGTTATGCTTTTCCATATCCAGTCATTAAAAATCAAAATATCATGTAATTATCAAATCACAGGGGACTCCCAGGCCCTTTAGTCTGACACTCCTTATTTCTGAAGAGGTGACAAAACAGACACAGTTTGCAAAGTACCTCGTGTCTAATCAACACTCAGGTTTCCCACTCTAATCAACTGAAAGCACTCCACCTGGGTGAACATTATCATGACACACCCTCACAATAGGATTCTAATTTGAACCTGAAGTCCTAGTTAGGTCCCAATGTAAAAAAAAAATCCCCAGATTAGTACTCCCCTTGTCCAATGATTAGCAAAGTTCTATCCTCTGGTCTCCTTTAGTTCAGTGATTTAGAGTTAAAATCTGACCATTTAAAAGCCTCTTTTCTTGTCTACCACTTATTCCTTTCATTCTCATCCCTCTGTAGTTCAGCCATAGCCCACCTCCCAATCTCTATCATCATATGCCTTCATTTCCCCACAGTCTCTGAAACCTGTAATCTATTATTAATAAACTCCTTTTTATTCTATAACTCTTTTGTCTTTTACTTTTCTAACTGTAATAGACTTCTGACTTTCTTTTGAAGACATAGAATGACTTTGCATTGTCTCCAGTATGGCCAACTCTTGCCCTCATGCCCCAGACACATGTGAACAGAGTCCATTTCCTTGCTCTATACTACCGCTTCCAGTTGCTCCCTCTCTCTGCCACCATCGCCTATCAATCTCACCACTATTAAAGCTCACTCTATCTGCCTACGTGCCCTGTCCAGATGTTTGTTATCATGTACTGATCCCCATGATACTCTCCTTCCTTTCTTATTGAGTTCAAGAGCTGGCTTACAATCTTTTTTCTCTGCCTTATCCACTGCCCCCATTCTCAGTAACATCAATGTTTACACTGATGCCCCCTTCAAATACCTTGACTTCCCGGTTAATCAATTTGGATCATGCAGTTATCATTGTTGCTGTTTTTAACCTGCTTAAGAAGTCATTCAGAATTTATTTTAAGATAATAACTATAAGCATAACCCCTGCTTATATCTGATAGTTGCCCAATTTTCTTCCGTACTCACAATTTTCATGAAAGCCAAGCAAACCAACAATGAAAGAGTATATTCATTTCATTTTGTCTTGTTTTTCTCCAGGGCTCATTCCTTGGTTTTCCTTAAGGCTCAGATTTCTTTGACACCAGATAAGGCAACCTGAAGCAGCTTTTATGACTTCAACAACATTTAAGTACACTCTCACAGACATAGAAGAGGAGACAATCCAGTGAGAGAATCCTAAGCTTTAAGACCCTCCTTGTTCTTCCTGATCTTTTGGGGATAACAGAAGGGAAAAGGATAAAGAGATGGATTAAACATGTAGTGGTTAGATACTTCAGTTTTAACAGCATTTACCAAGTCAAGGAAAACAGAAAATGTCCTATGGAGATTCTTCTCCATTCCCAAGGGCTCTAGCCTTGTGACTATAGTCAAACTTTGAAGTTCTTTGGGGTTTGTCAATTACCTTACCATATCTTAGATTAATAGAGTCAGTGTAACATGTTGGATGAAAAGCCAGCCTTGTGGAACCAGGAATACTAGGGTTCAAGCACCACTAGATATACTGGCTGTATGATCCTGAGCAAGGTCCTTAACCTCTCGATATTTGTGGCAACTTTCTCAGACTGTGAGTTACAGAAAAGGTATTGACCTCTTTTGGCAAAGGGGATTTTTTCATTGAGAGTTCCCTGTAACAATGAAGTCATAGTTCCAATCCTATTTCTATCTTAAACTTGAGATAGGGCAATTCACAAATTGACTTACAGTGCTTCATAGTTTACTTTCAGAATCTTTTCTTCTTAAGCAGATCTCTGCCTATGCCACTTCATTGCTCGGAAGTTAAGGGAGGGCAGATAATACTTTCATATTATAGATAGACGAAATCAAACGCTGTACACAGAAATTTAGAAGTTTCCTCTTTCCTTAATATTCTAATAGTTTAATAGAACATGTACTTCATTGAGGCAGTTACCCCTTGGAATGTGCATGCGGATCTCAACACATCCATGCCAGTGCATTTTGTGTGACTTTTGACATGGCCTCCTATAAATTCACCACAAGAAGTCTGCCCGATATGCTGGACACTTGCTTTTCATTTTCTTGTCTTTGGATATCAATGGAACACGAACTATGTATTAGTTATTCATTGCTCTTGCTGTGTGATCAGCCCATTTTTTTTTCTAGATATATGTTTCTCTTTTGACATCCTCCTGTTCTCACTTACCATGAATCATCACATTGCTCTTTGAGTGATCCTCAACTTCAATTCTCCAGAAACTATATAGGACCCCATGATTTCCAGCCATTTACCATTACTAGAAAACACTGTGGGTCCTTGTTCCTGAAAGAAGCTTTATATCCTTTTCTCTTTCAGGTATGTGAAGGAGTAATCCTCCAGTTTCCTCAGAACTATGTTGCCTCCAGAATGGACCTATCTCCAACCTAATGTTAAACCATGTTCCTATTCAATGAGAATAGTAGAGAGCCAGAGATACTCATGGCAATTCCCATTGTAATGTCCTACTGGTATTTTTCAAGTTCAATATTAGTTTGAGGATGGGGTTCCATGGATTATCCTCATCCCGCTTAAAAGCAATTGCTTTTGTTAGTTAAGAACATTTCTCGACTGAATCAATCAATCAGAACTGGTGCAAATATGGTCTGCACAGATCCTTGAATCGATCAAACCCATTGGCTAGGGAATCAGTCATACACTAAAGAAACTGTATAAAAGCAGGAGCTATCTGAACTGGAGAGAGAGATAGAGCTGACCAATTGCAGAGAAGGAAGATATTGAGGAGTATCACCAGCACTACAGCCTTCTTATAGCAGAAAACCATGGCTGAACCCCCTCCTCCCATCTGTACTCATCTACTCAAGGACTGCATGAACTTTAAGGGCTCATACATTATCCATAGGCTTAAAACAAGCTAAAAATTAAAACAAGATGTTAAATTTGAAAACTGTGGAAAGCCATGCAATTAAAGCTCCTTTCTGGGTACAGCAGAGAAGGGCAGAGTAGGGGAAAAACACATGGAAGAAATATAATTAATCAACTAGGTGGAATAGTGAATAGTGTACCACACTCAGAGACAAAAGGAACTGAGTTAGAATCCTGACTTGGACACTTATTAGCTGTGTGACTCTAGGCAAGTCATTTGGCCTCTCTCAAGCTTAGTTTATTCGTATGTAAAATGGAGATAATAACATCTAATTCACAGGTTTGTTTAACCCAAAAAAAACAATCTGTGCCAACCTACTTTGTAAGCCTTACAGCTTAATGCAAATGTTCACTATTATTATCCCAAATCTGGCCCTAAGCCCTTGCTTAGGTCTTTTTCATAGCACTAAGATGATAAAAACTTTTAATATGATTTCTAAGTAACTATACTTCTCCTAGCCCAGGGAATGGCTTCTCTCTCACTTGTCATGGGTGAGAAAAGATGGATGTCAAGAAAATGGCAAAAGCCTTGCTCTCATGTATAGGATCATAGCACTGAGAGCTAGAGGAAGTCAGGAAAGGTTCTCAAAGGTTAGATAGTCCAATCCCCTCGTTCCACAGATGAGGAAACTAAGGCCCAGGTGAAGTGATACACTCAGTGAGACACAGATACGAACCTTCAGAAATGGAATTTGAACAATACATCCTCTGACTCCAGATCCAGTACTCTTTGCATTGTTCCTTCATTTACAAAGGAGGAACCTGAAGCCCAGCATAGTGAAACAATTAGTGTATTTCAAAATGGCAAAGGTAGGATCTGAACCAAGACCTTCTGACTCTAAGTGCAGTATTTCTTCTGCTACAAGGAGGCAGCGGGGTGTATTGTATGCTGGTATTCTAGTATGGTAGAAAGAACTGGATTTACAATCTGAGGACCTAGACTCCAATTCTGAAGTTGCTACTTGCTGCTTGAGTGATTTTGAACACATCATCCTCTGGGAATGGTAAACCAGATGATCTCTAAAGATGTTTCTTACTCTAAATCCTATGATTTAACACGTCTTCAATTCTTACCCAAATATCTCAGGGAAAAGATGGGGAGTATTGTTGCATAGGCTGCTACAATATGGATTGTTGGTATCTATCCACAAAGATGTCAGTACCTATGCTCAAAAATAGAGAGGCCTATGTCCAAGGTACCCTGATGATCGACCAGCATCTCAAAGTCAGTGAAATTCGAAATCAGTCCTGAATGCTGCAGGATATTCACCTTCAACAAGAAACTACCACATGCATCTTAATGTGCCTCAGATCCCTTGGATGACTACCCATTGATCAAAATATAATCCCCTCACTTTCTCACCTCTATCTTAATACATATTGTGCCTAGAGCCAGGAAGATTCCTCTTACTGAGTTCAAATCCAGCCTCAGATACTTACTGGCTGTGTGACCTGGCCAAGTCACTTCACCCTGTTTTCCTCAGTTTCTTTATCTGTCAAATGAGCTAGAGAAAGAAATGGCAAACTATTACAATACCTTTGCCAAGAAAAGCCCAAATGGGGTTACAGAGAGTCAGACACAACTGAAATGACTCAACAACAACAACAACAACGACAACATCAACAAAAACCCTCAAACCAAACTTGTGACGCTTTAAAACTGCAATCAATTCTAATACTTGCTCCTTTTCCCATGTCCCTGTCATCCCAGGCAGCCACTGTCTCTATGTTGAGATAGTGAGTTCTCCCTGATGATTATGCAAGGTATGTAACTCATCTTATCTTGTCCTCTCCTATCTCTTGGCAGAGGGAGAGGAGGAAGACAGCAGGCTTCCTTTGCCTGTGCAGGAGTGAGGGAGTGTGCAACCCCCAGGGAGCCAGTTAGCCTCCATCAGTCCAAGGTCTATAATCTCGTCTCGGTTCCTGCCCCTGCTCTGCTTGGCAGCTCAGCTGCACTGTCACAGGCTGGGCTCTCAAGCATGAAATGATGCTTTGTGCTAAAGTCTAAGAGAGGTGTTCAGTGAGGTTAGAGGTGGTTGGAGGATTTTTTTTATTTTATTGTTTATTTTTATAAATGAAATAAGAGCATGCATGAAAAGGTTCTCCCAGGTACTCTATAAAAACCAGCAACCAGCACCAGGACAGGAATACAAATGACTAAGGAAAGGCAAGACATCTTTCAATGGTTGTCTGAACTAAGATACTAGGACAAAACCAGAGAAAAACATTGATTCCACCTCTAAGATAGTCTTAGCAAATACCTAGGATTCTCTTTACTTTTAAGCAGAATAAGTGGACAACTTTATATGGTTTCAGGGGTACGAAGATAGCCCTGCTCTACCTACCCACTCACAAAAGTATAAATTCCCTATTTCACTGATGCCTAAATTTATATTCCCTTTAGCTCTGTCTATTTGCTATGATGCAAATACCCTTTGGAAGAGGTTACACAATCACCTAGTCATCAGTCATTTACACTTCAGAGTGAATGCATTTCAGACCTATTTCTGAGCAGCTTTGGATAGAGGGAAAAATAGAAATACAAGAAAAGCATGGGCTCTCATTATTGTCCTCCTGGACCATTCAGATACCCTTCTTGCATGAGGTCCCACTTTCACAAACTCCTATCTAGCTCATGCTTTCTACCACTGCCAAGATAAGGTTTCTTTCACACAGACCTGATCATGCAACTCCATTGCTCAAAAATCCTCAATAGCTCCCAGGGAACTATTCAGTAAAGTTCAAATACTTGTGCCTGTCATTCAAGGCTCTCCGTAATCTAGAGTCACCTTACATTTCCAATTTTATCTCATACTTCCCTCTTACATATGCTCTATGCTTCAGCTAAACTTTACAGCTATATGCCTTCCAAACGTGTCCTGTGCTTTTGCACATGCTATTTGCTATGCCTAGAATGTGCTGCTTTCCCCTACTGAAATTCTTTTCATTGTCAGTGAGTTGTTTCAGTCATGTCTATTCTTCTTGACTCTATTTTAGGGTTTTCTTGGTAAAGATACTGGAGTGCTTTGCTATTTCCTTTTCCAGCTCCTTTTACAGATGAGAAACTGAGGTAAGCAAGATTGAATGACTTGCCCAGGGTCATACAGCTAGTAAGTGTCTGACGCCATATTTGAACTCATGAAGATGAGTTCTACCGCTACTCACCGCTCAAATGGTAGCTCCTCCAAGGAGCTTCCCTGATGTCCCCAGTTGGTGATGACCCCTTCCACAAAGATCTGCTATTGAACTTAGCTTTCTAACTGTAATGGGCTAATCATGTACTATAATCTACGCTAGTGATATTTCATAGTGGATCACAGTCACACAGCTGTCTGGAAGGTGAAAAAAATATAAACTCCTCATTTCAAAATATAAATTTCCTCATTTATTTTTGCTAATGATAAAAATGCATTTTTATTCAATAGAAGAAACTGCCCACTTAAAAGTTCTTCTCCGACATAGTATCTTCTATGCTTATATCAAAACCATGCAAGATTCCTTGAAAAAAATGTAACAACAGAAATAACTTTGCTCAACAGTCTTCAGTTTATTAACACCAAAAGAGGCTTCCATGTCACTTCCCAGCTATTTCCAGACTGTGCCATCTGCGCTCCAACTCTCTTTCCCAACACCCTCCCTCCAGAACCATCTGGACTCTGACCTTAAGACCCTGGGCTCTGATAGGTGAGTTTTCACCTATATTGGTTGAATAAGGCCTCTATGTCATTTCTCAGACATTTGCAGACCATGCTGCCATCTGTGTGGATATTCTCTACCTCTTTCTAGCAATGTCATGTGTTCTTTTTTCCCATTGGAATGCACATTTCTTGAGGGCAGGGACTGTCTTTGTATTTGTATCCCCACATCCGAGCACAGTGCCTAGCACCTAGGAATCACTTAATATTTTTTTCCTTCTTTCCTTCCTCCCTTCCTTCCTTCCTTCCTTCCTTCCTTCCTTCCTTCCTTCCTTCCTTCCTTCCTTCCTTCCTTTCTTCATTCATGTATGCTCACCGATGATGTTCACCATTGTCACAGAAGATATCCAGACCAGAGTCCTTCTCAAAGAGGGAAATTATCAAAGATGGCAAGGTTCTCTAGGTGCCCTTGTTTATGGATGGCATTATTTTGATTGTGTCAAATTGTAGAACATGGCAGCAGACCCTCCTAAATGAAATCCATAATCAAGCAAAAAAAAAAATTAAACCTATTTATCCATGTAAGAGAAAAAAAAAAACAAGTAATAAATGGCTATTGTCTAGACTGATGTATAGTTAGATATACATTCTACAGAGCTTGTCATATGCATATTTTAGCCTGAGACTACAAATGGACAGTGTGAAGGGGAGAAAGAGAATGCACTGAAATTCCTTAGGAAAATTGGAAACTCGTTTCAATGACCATAAATGTTTCCCTGAAAAAAAGTCCCATTTTTTTTTTTAAGATCCAAAGATGATATATGACTGAGTCATAGAATGCTATACTCTGAAGAACAGAAGCTGAGGATCAACCAAAGGGCAAAAGTATAAGTGTGTGTGGGGTGTGAGCAGGCTACAATGCATCACAATTA
>NW_020954641.1:37385901-37393505 GCF_900497805.2 Vombatus ursinus
AGATAGATAGAGGTAGAGATGTGGACCAGTAGTCATGTAGTTCACACAGTAACAATGACAGATAATTGATAAGTTTTTTTTGTTGTTTTTTTTTGTGTGTTTTTTTTTCTCTTAGTTACTGGCTAAGAAATAGAGTGGTACTAATGAGTTTTCCATTAGTGCCTGCTGCATTGGAACCATGCAATGTCAAGAGAATTCAAGGAAGGCCCTCCTGCATTGGTTGTGTGCTATGTGACAAATGTATGGGAGAATACGGATAGGGCTGGCATAGCATGGGCAGGTATTGGCAGGTTGCAATCTGTCTGCTTGGAAGACTGCCCACATCAATACAATCATAGCTCAAATGGATTATTAGAGCCATCTTTTTTGGTATTTGAATCTTCTACTAGACTGTAAGCCAGCTCCTTAAAAGTAGTAAGCAATATTTCTTTAGAACTCGAAGGCCTACAAAATGCTGTATATTGTTTATTCTATTTGATCCACAGAATAATCTTTTGAGAAAAGTACTATCTCTTATTTGATTTTACCATCCAGTTATTCAATAAAAATTATGGTTTTAATTTCAAATTAATAAATTCACATTTAAATGTAAAATTTGGCATAATGGACAGAGAACTGGCCTCGGAATCAGTAAAATCTGGGTTCAAGTTTTGCTTCTGGCACACATCCAATCTAATAAATATTTATTAAATGCCTACAATGTTCCAGGCACTGCGCCTGATATACAATTAATGAAAAAGAAAGACAGCCCCTGACATCAAGGAGTTTATAATCTAAAGGAAGAGACAACACACAAAAGGAGGTAGGAAAGTGGGAGGTTGGGAAAACAAGGCATGTTATTGTTGTTCATCATTTAAATCATGTCTGACTCTTCATGAACCCATTTGGGGTTTTCTTGGCAATGGAGTAATTTACCATTTCCTTCTCCTGCCCATTTTACAGATGTGGAAACTGAGGCAAACAGGGTTAAAGTGACTTGCCCAGGGTCACACTGCTAGTAAGTGTCTGGGTCCAATTTTGAAATCAGGAAGATGAGTCTTCCTGACTCCAGGTCCCGCACTCTATCCACTGTGCCACTTAGCTGCCTTGAGACAGCTGGTACATGGCACCATTAGCTGTGACACATAATGGCTGTGTGTCCCTGGGCACATCACTTAACCTCTCAGTGCTCTAGCCAAAACTTTAAAACTTTAAGTTATAAAGAAGGTACTCACCTGCCCTGACAAAGAGTTTCTTTATCCTGGGGTTCCTTCTACTAATAATATCATAGGCCAAGTCCTTATCCCTATCCATTGTACATTTTTAAATTTTATCATTCTACTATTATCCAATAAAACATAAGCTCCTTAAGGGCAGGGGTTGTTTGATTTTATCTTTATATTTGCAAAACTCAGCACAATGTGTGGAAGAGAGACTATAATTAATAAATGCTTAACAACTGATTGAGTTGTTTCCATTTTATAGCTAAGGAACTGAAGCTAAGAAAGGTTAAAATGACTGGCTCACAGTAACACAGCTTCTAAGCAGCTATAAGCAGGATTGGAAACTGGTTATTTTTTGCCTCCAGGCCTGGCATTCTATCCACAACACCATGCTGCTTCTCTCGAAAGACAGGAACAATTTTTTATGTAACATTTGCATTTTCATAATAATAATAGCTAGAATTTAAATAATGCTTTAAGGTTTGCAAAGTGATTTACAAAGTGATTTGCAAAGTGATTATCTCCTGTGATCCTCCCCCAAACCCTGGGAAGTAGATGAAACCATTATGCCCATTTTACAGATGAAGGAACTGAAGCAGGCAGAGCTTAATTGACTGAGGAAGTGTTTGAAGCTAGATTTGAACTCAGGTCTATTCTGACTCCACAACCAGCACTCTAACCACTGCACCACAATGTTCAACAGACAGTAAGCGTTCTGTGCAGGATTGCAGTATTTTATTTGATTGGATCATAATGTGTTTGACAATACAAGGTGAAAAGAGAAGGCATCAGGAAGGGTATCAAAATGAACAAAAAAGGGAACCTTGATGTCAATGGCAAACCTTACCTATTCTATCACAAAGAAGAAATTTCCTAAATCATTAGTGGTTTAATAGAATTAGTGCAGTTTCTCACAATTCTTAACTCATAGCTAACTCATAACTCATTCACCCAATGATGCTAGCTGAGCTTTGGGTTTTGGTTTTGGCTTTGGTCCAGACCCATGTCTACATATCAGTTTAGAGATCTCCCATTGTGGAAACTCCCTCTATCAAAACAGGTCAGGTACCTGATCTGTAATATAATCTTAGAAGGAAGCTTGGAGTAGTTAGAGGTTAAGCAACTTGCACATTGTCCCGTAGTTAACATGCATAAGAAGAATGAATTGAGTCCACATCTTCTGAATTTTAAAGCCAGCATTATATCCATATGTCTTCCTTGTATTTTGGGGATTTGGGTTTTTATGAAGATACCTGGCAACCTCTCTCTTCAGATCAATTTGGGAAAAAGACTTCCTTTTCAACATATTCCATGTTCATAGGATATTTATTTTGATTTGCCTGCACAAATAAGAATGGTTTTATTTTGTTGTTTGTTTTCCTTCCACAAATCATTTTACTAACTTCCCCTGGCTTTACTAACTGCTTCTCCTAGACAAATACTTCTGGAAGATACTAAACTACAATGCCTAACTATAGCAATAAGAGAAATTTAGAGCTGAGAAGAACCTTAAAGATCATTCTGACTAACACTCATATTTCTCAGATGAAGACACTGAGGCAGGCAATTTGGCCATAGCAGAAAGGTCATGGATTGTGGAGTCAGATGACTTTGAAAACCCCTAGCCCTGTTCTCTACTAGCTATATGATCTTGAGCAACAACCTTCACAGGTCAGGGGCTGTGTCTGTATCGGTAAAATTTAAAAAAAAAAAAGGTTGGAGTAAATGACTGCTTAGGTTCCTTCCAAACTGCTAAGGTCTCTTCCAGCTCTAATTCCTGTAAGTCATACAGAGGCAAAAATGACTTTTCCAAGGTCTCACAGCTAACTAGCAGTGAACCACTGGTCTGCCAGCATTCATGAAGTTTTGCTTAAGCATTTTTGATATAGTTACTTGTGGGAGGTTTTTTAAATTTGTTTTTATTTTGGAAGGAGAGGGTGCTAATTTTTAAAACTATGAACCAGGGAACCAAATTTGTACAAGAGAGAAGTACAGTGTTAAAAAAGAGATCTTATTGCTGTAACTTCTGCCATAAAGGTGTTTACCACATTTAGAAGGCTTAGGATTTGTGTCCCATTACTGAAATTCATAGGAGAATTTGTACTTAGGGAGAATTTTCTAAGACTCTTTAGGAGTCCATCTGTAGAATGGAGACTACAACAGATCCTTATTTATGGGAATATAAACTGGATTTATAAGGCAATAATGATTGAAGGTGAGATAGCTAATGACTTATAAAAGCTCTCTTGCTTACTGATACTATTTCCTTTATGCTTCTAAAATAAACATCTTTTCATGAAAATACGTTGCTTAAAAGCTACTGGAGTTTTCCATTAAATCTATCTATCAACCATCCAATACATTCCTAATTTCACATTGAGGCTTTAAATGTCCCTTAATGCAAAAGATATGCATTCACTTTATAAAAGAAAATATTAGCCATTGAAAGTTATTGAAAAGGAGAAAAATGTTTGTGTTTACATATCTTAATAGGGTTGAATGCCTTTTGGGCATTCCTTTCAACAAAGATCAGGGTAGATGCATCCTTTTAAGAATTACAAAGTATCATGTAGACTTATTAGAAAGACAAACATAAAGACAAATGGAAAAAAAAAAGAAAAGGAAGGAAGGAAGGAAGGAAGGAAGGAAGGAAGGAAGGGTAAAAAAAAAAAACAGTTAATCTGCCTTTAACTGTTTCATAAACTCTAATTCTTTACAAGCCGTGCATTGATTGTAACTTGGTGAATGCAGACAAAATCATTTGTATCCCAAGAAACTGCACCTTTCTATCTAATTACTATGTATGTCCCACTGCCTTTAACACCACCTGCAACACAAGAATTTTTCAGGAATGTAACCAGCTTAAATAATCTCTAGCAACCAATAAAGGATATTGATCCATATTGGTTTTACTCCTGAAGAGCTATATCACATAGTAAAGGGAAACAGGTGAGAGAGAGAGGAGGGAAAAAAAGTAAATGGCATTGCTCAATTAGATTACAGCTGTCTTTTAACATAGGAATAATATTTAAAAAACCTCCCTATTGATCTAATTAGAAATAGCAGCAAAAAGTGAGTAAATAAATAAAGATGCTTTATTGCTGACCTGTTGACACTTTAGGAAAGAAAAAAAAAAAACTCAAGAAAGTGATACCTCTTCCACCTCTTCTTTCCTGTCCTTTCTGTATCCCAGTACCCCCGCGTCTTGTTTGCTTCCTTTGCTCCTTTCCCCTACCTCCCAGCACTGATCAAATAACTCAGCACAGTAATAAATACGTTTTAAGAAGAGAAACCTGACGATGTCCAAGGGAAATTGTCTGAATCCTGTTTTAGAGAGAGCGTTTCTACCACAGGCAAGCAGGGAGATGGTGCTGTGCTGGCAGCTACCACTAATAGCAGCTGAGGCAGACCCAGGGATGCTCAGAGGCCTTATCCACGAGCCACTGAAGAATTTGTGGAAATGACAGTTCTCTGCCACTAAGTGAGCCTGTAGTTCAAACCAGCAGCAGAAATGAAAGTTATAAACAGGGCACCAGGAAAATCAAATGAAGGCTTTTCTACTCCCAACTAAAGTGAACTGCTCCACAATGCAGTCTACAACTTTTTTACCCAGCCTGAGAATCATTAACTGGTCTCCTCATATGGAAATGTATTCACTGCCCAGATTTTTAAAAGGGAAGAAGCCTTAGCCTGGAAAGGGCCGTGATGTGGCTGTGGGATTTCTGCCAGCTCGCTTCTCCTGTCGAAAAGAAAGATTCATCTGTTTATTTCCAGTTGCTTTCATTGGAACAATTCTCTCCACCCCCCCCATAATTATAAAGCAATTATTTGCTGGTTCTCACTTTTTGGTTACTACTTTTACTCAAAGAATAGCAATTACTATATAATTATAGTACATGGGTATCTGAGCATTCTAAACTGCTCCTACCAGCGATAAATTATCC
This sequence comes from Vombatus ursinus, assembly GCF_900497805.2. Lineage (NCBI taxonomy): Eukaryota > Metazoa > Chordata > Mammalia > Diprotodontia > Vombatidae > Vombatus > Vombatus ursinus. The sequence continues at coordinate 37,391,048 of NW_020954641.1, forward strand.
AGTCAGTGTAGCTCTAATTGTGTATTCTATAGAGCTTAAATATGTAATGACTGTGTAGTTACATATTAATAAGTGCTGTCCTCCCTCCTCCTTTTTGCAGAACCTGGCATTACATAATACTGTTTGATTCATTTTCATGTCATAACCTGTGGAAGCAGTGACATTATTCTACTTGGATCTTGGGAAGCCCATGGGCTTCTAAGGGTTCTGTGTAAGGCCCAGGAACCCCCTTTCTCATCCAAGTATACTGACTGAAGCTGAGAGAAAATAACACATGACCAAGTCCAAAAATTTATCCGCAATCTGCCTTTGGAATAGCTTTTTTTCTTCTGGAAAACCCATAGCCATGGCAGGGATTCAAGATTTGCAGGTGCAGAGGACCCAGACTTCGCTCTCTTGTCTTACCTATGAGTAATAATCACTGCCAAAGGAAGAGTTGGACTCAGAAGCAGGGAAAGAGATTAAATTTGGTTTCAGGAAGTGATTTGTTTGTGGGATTTTGGAAGTCTTGTTTAGTTCTCAGGATAGGTGTGGGGGGAGCCAAGTATTTGAGATGAAAGGGATGAAAGGGTTTAGAAGACCAGTTCACTCACTGAGAGTTTTGATCATTTCAGGGTAAACAAAAACTCTTGTTCATGTATTCTGAATACTAGGCAATAAATGTGTTACCACCAAGGTACAGGAAACACAACAGACTAGGAAGTACCAACTTGTAAGGGGAAGAGCCCTGTATCAGATTTGGTAGTAGAGAGCCTGAGGTTTACATCCTGGCTTGTTTCCTTACCATCTGTGTGTCCCTGGGAAAGTAGCTTAGTCTTCTGGGCCTCAGTTTTCTCATCTATAAAATGAGGGGTTGGAATAGATGCCCTCTAAAGTCCCTTGAAGCCTTAAATCTATGATCCCATCATCCTATAATTCCAGAAGACTTCCACAAAAGCTCATATCTCTGAGGGTAGAAGTCTCTCCAACACACTGGAATTGTAAGCTCAGTCCTGAATCTTTGGTGCTCCCTGACTGTTGGGGAAAGCAGATGGCTGGGGATTGCAACTCAAGGAGGCAGCAGATACTGAAGGGACAAGTGGTTCAGCCAGGACTCATACGCATAGAACCATGGATTGAGAGCTGGAAAAGACTTCAGAGGTCGTCTAATGCGACCTTCTCCTTTTCCAGGTTATGAAATTGAGGCTTATTGAGATTAAGTGACTTACCCAAGGTCACAAAGGTAGCAAGCATCAGAGGTAAGATTTGAACTCTAGTCCTCCAGCTCCAGAGGCATGGCTCTTTGGGACCCCATCTGTCGTCTTCTTGGCAAGGATACTGAAGTGGTTTGCCAATTCCTTCACATTTTACAGATAAGAAACTGAGGCAAGTAGGGTTAAGTGAATTGCCCAGGGTCACAGAGGTAGTAAGTGTCTGAGGTCACGTTTGAACTCATGAAGAAGGGTCTTCCTGGTTCCAAGCTCAGCACTCTATCCACTGTGCTACCCAGACGCCCCATGGCTTTAGGGATTACAAAATACAATATCGATGTTATTTTATTCAGTGCCCAAAACCCTCTGAGGTAGATACATAGATACCATGCCAATTTTTCAAATCATCACAGTATTGAATTGGAAAGCATCTTAGAAGACATTTATTCAAATTCCTTCAATTTGCAGATGAAAAAAGAGTCCTAGACAGTTTAAGTGACTGCCTGGAATCACTCAACTGGCACACATGTACAGGTAACAGTGTCAGGATTTGAATCAGACCTTCTAACTCACAATGTATTGCTTTTTCAACAGCACCACAGAAATTGAAGTTTGGAGAAATTAAGTGACTTACCTCTGGCCACTCAACTAGTTAAGTGTCAGAGGCAGAACTCAAACCCATCTTTTAACTCGAGGGCCATAGCCAGGGTGAGGCCAAGAACTCTTTCTTCCACAACTCACAAACTGAAAACCAATTATTTTCTGAATCAACAGTGTTTTAATGGGACTGCTTTTATAGACATGGCTAGTATACATAGAGATCCAGATACAAATATAGATAATCTTTCAGTGAACAGCTAGGCGGTACATGGATAGAGCGCCGGGCCTGGAGTCAGGAAGACCTGAGTTCAAATCCAACCCCAGATACTTACTAGTGTGACCTTGGACAATTCACTAAACCTTGTTTGCCTCACTTTGTCATCTGCAAAATGAGAAGGAATTGGCAAATCACTCCACTATCTTTGCCAAGAAAACCACAAATGGGATCCCAGAGTCAGACATAACTGAAAGATCTCAATAATTAAAGCCATACAGAAAAATGGCAGCTATTGTTACAGGATTGACTACTGAAGGAGAATTTGGAGATCATCTAGTACAATCCTCTTATTTTATAGATGAAGAAATGGAGGCCCAGAGAGAAGAATCGATTTTCCAAAGGCTACACACACACACACACACACACACACACACACACACACACACACACA
>NW_020954641.1:37393515-37402572 GCF_900497805.2 Vombatus ursinus
ACACACACACACACACACACACACACACACACACACACACACACACACACCTACTAAGTAGCAGAGACAAGAGGCAGACTGAGGGCTTCTGATTACAAATCCAGAGGTTCCACTTCATCCTATACATAAACTCTCTGTTTTAAGATAGGTGGTCCTATATAAATATGTCCCAAGAGGCAAGAAAGTAACACCAGTATCATAAAATCAACATTTTCAAAATCAAAACCCCCTAGTCCAATGGAGATTTCTCAACTAACAAGCATTGATTATATACTTACTTTGGAAGATGCAATATAGACCAGTAGTGTCAAACTCAAATAGAAACCTCTAAACTATACCTAAGGATCCCTGAGGGTCACATATTCACTTAGTTTTAAAGTGTAATGCTATCTATGTTTTATTCTATTTTTATTTTAATCTGATTGAGGCAGCACTGAGGAGAGCTGTAGCATGTGACCTGATGGCCATGTGCCTGAAACCTCTGATGCAGAGGGTTCAGATGGACATAAGACCTACCATTAAAGGAGCTAAAATGTCAATATGCATTGCATCCCCTCTCTAGACAGATATAATGATAATGATAATAATTAACATTTATATAATGTTAATATGTACCAGGCATCATGGTAAGTGCTTTACAAATATTATCTCATTTAATCCTTACAACACACCTTTGAGGTAAGTGTTATTATTATCCCCATTTTACAGATGAGAAAGCCGAGGCAAATAAAGGTTAAATGCCTTGCCCAGGGTCACCCAGCTTGTATGTGTCCGAGGCCAGATTTGAACTCATGTCTTCCTGTCTCCAGGCTTGACTCTCCACCTAGCTACCTGCCCCTTGATCTCATCTACTCTGGTATACCACTCATTAACTATATAATTATGATCAAATCGCTTCACCACTCTGTAGCTTAGTTTCTTCATCTGTAAAATGATAATGAAAAACTTATTATGAAACTAACAATATATGTAAGATTTATAGCACTATACACATATCTGTGATGACGATGCCACTCAGCAGATGAGGCCTCAGAACTCAGATTATCACTTGCCCAAGGTTGCACACCTAGCAAGAGGCAGAAACAGTAATTGAGCTCAAGTCTTCTGAATCCAAGTCTTATTCTCCTTCTACTATACCATGCATGACAACAGCCTCTCCAGGTAGCTGTCAAACAACACTGGTCAGACATGGATTGTAGGCAGAGCCAAGTTCCATGGACATGGCATGATACAAAGAGAAGAGAAGACAGATGTATTGCCCTTAAAACTTTCACAATCTTGCTGAAAAGACAGGATCAACACATGTAAAATACATACAAGCATATATTATATAAATATGTATTTGGAATTACATACAATATACAATATTATATATATAGGTTTTTAAATAAATGTAATTATTAATAATCTTATGGTGATAGAGGAGAAGACTTATTTTCATTCACTTTGATTCAATCGCTATTTATTAAGGGCTTATTCTGTGTCTGGCACTACACTTGTCCCTGGGGATGATTAAAAAAAAAATTAGTTCCCGCCCTCAAGGAGCAGTCTACTGTGAAGGGACATTATGCACAGAGAGAAGTAAAACAAAATAAATACAAAGAGAAGTTGGGAGAGGAGTGCCAACAACTGGAGGAACTAGGAAAGGCCTCATAAAGGAATTGGAACTTGAGTCAAGCCAAGTCAGCAAGCATTTTTTTAGGGCCTACTGTGAGTCAGGCTTCAGTAAGCAGCTCAGAGGACAGAGCACCCGGGTTGGAGTCAGGAAGACTCATCTTTCTGAGCTCAAATCTGGCCCCAGACACCTACTAGCTGTGTGACTCTGGGCAAGTTATTTCACCCTGTTTGCCTCAGCTTCCTCATTTGTAAAATGAGTTGGAGAAATAAATGGCAAACTGCTTCAGTATCTTTGCCAAGGAAACCTCAAATGGAGTCACAAAGAGTCAGACATGACTGAAAGATTATTGACCAACATTGATCAGGCACTGTACTAAGCACTGGGCATATAAAGAAAGGCAGAAAATAGTCTCTGATCTCAGAGAGTTCTTACGCTAATTGGGGAGACAACATGCAAACTATGTACAAACAAACAATAAATAAATAAATGATAAATTGGAGATAATCTTAGAGGAAAGGAACTTATTAAACTAAGCCTTGAAAGAAATAGATTATGATTTATTTATTTAGTTATTGCATATTTTGACCACAGACTCTGTTCTAAATATAAGAGCATCTTAACAGCTCTTCATATTCAAGGATGCAAGTTATAGATGTTTTCTGCTTGTAGCATGTGAAAATGCATATGAGCCTTTCAGGCTTTGGAGTACAGTGGAAAGAATGTAGACTTGGAATAAAGAAATACTGAGCCTCAGAGAGGCTCATTTGGAAAATGAGAGATAGTATTTATCTTTCATAGGCTTCCCAGTTTCCTCATTTGCAAAATGGAAATAATGCCTATAGCATATTTTGTGGGGTTTTTTTAACCATCAAAGGAAATCTTTGCAAATCTTAAAGTACTCTATAAACAACAATTATGAAGGATTATGACCAGGATGGTCTGATGAATACTGACAGCATTGTGAACTTGGGTTTCACCAGAAATGAGGCAGTGAGATGGGATTGTAGAATTTGGAGCTGGCAAGGACCTTAGAGATCACTTACTTCCAACCTTCTCCATTTACAGATAAAGAAACCAAGATCCAGAAAGATTAATGAGTTTTCCAAGGTCGCTCGGTAGAAAGGAGCAGAATTGCTATTGAACCCAGATGCTCAGACTCCAAACCTAGTGCTCTTTCCACTTTTCCTCCTGCTGTGAAAGAATGTGAAATGGCCCTTTTCGTCAGTCTATTTTCCTGAGTCAGGAGAGATCTTTGCCATTCTCTACATAAAGGCAGATAATGATGAGCCACTTGTGAGAATTTAGCTTCATTGAGGAACTGGTTTCAATAGACTGTCAGGGGCTGTAAAGCCACCTCCCTGCACCTTCTCACAGGTGGCTCCTCAGTAAACATCCTGAAAGTACTTGCAGTGAAGAGGACTTGTAACCTGCACTGTAAAAAGCTGTCTGAGAGGAAGTTCCATTTGCAATCAGAGCCCACAGCATCGAAACACAGTGAATAGCTAAAATAGCAAGTCCCACTTTCAATCTATTTCTACAAATATTTGTTTTGTGCTTACAATGTGATCAGCAGCACTCTGGATGGTCTTACTCTGGAGTGACTCGTAATCCAACTAGGGAGACACCAAATAGTTAAAATAATTAAGAAGGTAGATAATGAAATGTCAAATGGTAGTACTTCAGGCTCATGGCACAATGCAGAGTTCCAGATTTAGAATGAGAAGAGCTGGATTCAGGTCCCAGATGTGCCACTTAATAACTGTGTGACCTGGCACAAGGCATTCACTTTTCCTGGTTTCAATTTCCTCACCTGTAAAGTGAGAGGACTGGAATAGATGACTTCCTAAGGTCCCTTGCAATCCTAAATCTATTATCCTATAGCAGATAATGTACTGGACTGAAGTCAGGGATACCAGGGTTCAAGTACCACCTCAGATACTTACTAGATGTGACAATGGCAAAATCATTTAATTACTTTGAGACTGAGTTCCTCATCTGGAAAAGAAGGAATTAGACTAGACAACCTCGAAGGTTTCTTCCATCTCTAAGCCTGGGATCCCATGGGAAAATGGAGCCCTCTAACTTTCTAAGGGTTATATTGCTAGATCTTAAACTAAAGTTACCTCATCTCCAAAACTTGGGGGTGAGAACAATCAGTTTGCTCCTCCTGGCCACTGGCTATAGTTTATCTCTGAAAATGAACAACTCAGTCCACCCATCAAAGAAGACCGAATTAGTGTGCAACCTTCTTAAGCTACCAATTTGCCTCTCTATATCCTTTAGCATATTTCAAAAATTGGCACGACAGGACACACATGCCAAACTAGCTCTTGGTGCCTATTTTTCCTTCACACCCTTGCAATAGAGCCATCTGCTGTGTAGTTCAAATGGTGTCACACCATAAATATGGCTGTACCTGTAATGTTTCTCACCTGGTTCAAGCTGGCTTAAGGTCTTACCTTTCAGGGGAATGGAAAGGAATTAGTAGTGCCTGCTATATGCCAAGTGCTGAGCTAAGTGCTTTACAAATACTATCTCTATTGGTCCTTGTGGGAACCCTAAAAAGTGAGCACTGCCATTATCTCCATTTTATAATCAGGGAAACCAAGGAAGACTGAGGTCAAGTGACTTGCCCAAGGTCACACAGCTAGGAAGAGTCTGAGGCTGACTTTGAACTCAGGTCTTCCTGACTCCAGTCCCAGTGCTCTATCTACTGTACTAGCTAGCTTCCACTTTCTATGGAAGGAGAAGCAAAAAGCATCCAAATTCTTTGATCTGAATCCAACAAACTTACTTTACATAAGACAGACATACATCATTCATTTAGCAAACTTTATTTAAGCATCTAATAAGTGCCAAGTATGCTAGGCACTGGAGATAAAAAGACAAAAATGAAACAGTCCCTGCTCTCAAGAAACATGCATTCTTCTGGGGAGGGGCTGTGAAGAACAAAATGTATATTCAAAAATGTTGTTACCAAGTTTTCACAACTAAGAGGATCAAGAAAGTCCGCGTGTATGCACTGAGCCTTGAAGGAAGCTCAGAATTCTAATGGTGGTAGAGAGGAGGGGAGACGTTAGAGTGGAGAGGGGTATAGCTCAGGCAAAGGCACCAAAGAGAGAGGTAAAATATCATCTAAGGAGACGAGCATTTAAATAATTCTTAAACATAACATATGGAACATAACATATGTGATTTACATTTTGATTTTTCTTTCTTTCTTTTTTTGGTCTGTGTTTTCTTTTGCAACATAGCTAATACAGAAATATGTTTTGCATGACTGTACATGTATAATCTATATCAAATTATTTGCCTTCTCAAGGAAGGGGAAGGATAAGGAGAGAGGGAAATAATTTGGAACTCAAGATTTTTTTAAAGAAATGAATATTAAAATTTGTTTTTACATGTAATTGAGAAAAAATAAAAAAATAATAAAAATAACATGTGAGAGGGGCAATGTGCAATTAATCTAGCAAGACCAGTCTGTCAGATGGTAAAGGGCTTTAAAAGCCATACAGAGGACTTTGTGTGTTATCTCAGAGGCAACAGGGAGACATGGAAGCTCTTTAAGGAGGACAACACAGGCAGTTTTTTGTGTCAGCAATATCATTTTAGCAGTGGGAAACTTTGGCCTTCTCAAGATAAGGTCTTTAACAGGTCTCAGTTTGACTGAGGCAACACCCATTCAGTGATTAAGGCTTAATAAAAATGAGGCAAAGAATGGCCTCTATAAAAAAAAAAAAATAGATCTGGGAGGGGAAGACCCTCAGGGTTTTTGGCCAAAATAAAAACAATTGCTATTTACATTCATTCTGAGCCAATCAGGGCACAAAAAATGACCAAGTAGAGCATGACATGGGAAATACCCAGTATGCAACTCTTTTTCTAGTCATAGAGGTTGCTGTTTGCTCTTCACTACTGAGGAGGACCATGACATCAGGGAGACGATGCCATGAGATGCAAGTGAATTGGATTTAAGCAAGGGAAGGCTGTGCAAAGTCACCAGCCTCACTTTCACCTCTGGAGCCATCTGGGTTCAGTGGCAAGATATTGCATCCTAGGCCATTTCCAGTCATCTTGATCGATATCTGGCCACTGGACCCAGGTGGCCCCAGAGGTGAAAGTGAGGCTGTTGACTTTGCACAACCCTCTCTCACTTAAATCCAATTCACTTGCATGTTGTGGCATCACCTCCCTGATGTCAGCGTCCTCTTTGAGAACAAAGGATAAACAGCAGCAATCATTTTAGCAGCTGAGTGGGGCATGCATCAGAAAAGAGAGAACTAAGATAACCATTCAGACGACTATCACAGAAGTCCAAGTCAGAGGTGATGAAGGCCTTAACTAGGGTGGCAACAGTGTGAGTAAAGAAATGGAAATTGAAGCAAAAGATGTTGGGGAGAGAATCAGTAACACTCAACAACCAAATGGATGTGGGGAGGAGAGGGTAAGGAAGACATGTGAGGTGAGGATCACTCTGGAGTTGCAAACTCCAGTGATTAGGAAACTACTGGTCCCCTCGACAAGAGCAGAGCACACTCCTAGAGCTTTGACCAGAAGATAGGGTAACATACTAGAATTTTGAACTTTTAACTGAAAGAAGAATATAAATTGTTCTGTTTCACTTCAGTGTAATGCAGAACTAGGGGAAAAAATGGGGAGAAGCAGAAATGAAAATTTGAGCTTGATCATTCAAAGAACACACTTTCATGAAGTCCTACTCCAATGGCAAGGAGCTAAGCCTGAGTCCTCAAAAACTATGCTAGTGGAGTGAAAGCTCTGACCAGTTCTACCATGAAGGAAAGCCTTCATTAGCAAAGCATGGCCTGGGGAAACTGATTGAGTCTGTTTTATAAGGAACAGCCAAAATATGAAAAGGCTCATCTCCAGTAGGCTGGTCACTTGTTGAAGAATTCTTTGGCCATAACAGTACATAGAACAAAGAAAAATATCCAAAGACTACCACCACCACCCTAGTCCAAGTATTTTACAGCCCTCTTCTCCTGCAGTGATGGTGGAAGGATGACAGAAAAGTGGGTACAAGGTGCTAAGAACTGTATAGTTATGAGAACATCTATAAATATTAGTTTAGCTATTGGTATTCTAAATGACAGATATTTGCCCAATGATTAAATGGACATACTCCTGAAAGAACTGTATGCTGTCAATCTTGACATTCTTATCATAAATGAAAACTGAAGAGAAAAGGAAAGGGTATCTACATGGAAAGATGATTTACAGGTTTATGGAGAGGAAAATAAAGGGATTGGCAAAATTGATTTCACTTTGTGCCCAAATGGCAACAAGAAACATAATTTTATAAAACATTTGATCAAGTCTTATTTTGGTGCTTATAAAAAGCTTTTGAAGAAATTCCACCATGAAAATAATAGTGGCATATACATCAAACCCTGTGATAGAGGCCAATGAAAGACCTTCCATATTAAATTAACTTTGATCCATGTTGACATTAATGTAAAAGTAGAACCAGACAAAAATGGAGAAAATATGTTGGGAAATAGGGTTTAGGAATAAAACACAATAGAAAGAAAAAGATTTGTGGACTACAGAAGCCTCATGTGTATGCTTCATAAATATTTTCTTTTAGAAAATACAATGAGAACAAGAACTGTTTCTCTCTCTCTCTCTCTCTCTCTCTCTCTCTCTCTCTCTCTCTCTCTCTCTCTTTCTGTCTCCCAGAGTCTACTTCAGTGTCCAGTGCCTGGGATAATTTATTGGTACAGGAATTCCCATGTGACAAAAAAGTCCATCTACTAATTCAAGTTGGTAGTTTTTCTTCCTAGAAATGTCTAAAGAACTATGAAGTGGGGTACCTTACCCAGGGTCACACAGTGAGCATATATCAGACCTGGAACTTGAACCCAGATCCTCCTAGCTTCAAGGCCAGTTCTAGTAGCAAGTATGGTATAGAATTTTCATTGAGCCTTCTGAAATGTCTGAATACATTTGGGGACCTTAGTAGGAGCTTAATAAATGCTTATTGAATGTTGGGGAAAGAAATCAGGAGTCCTAAACTTGGTAAGTAACATGCTAACACAACAAAAGTCAAAACTGGTTATGTTTTAACAAACAGGAAATGATTCATTGCAGATAGTGGAGTCTTTCCTAAATCGGTCATCAGACAACTAATTTGGTAAAACAAAGATCAAAATAAATATAAAGCTATAAGAAAGTATAAAAATGAGAAGATATGGCATATAATAAAAAACATTTCAAGTCAACCCATTTAAACTTGTTATTGATATACCAAACCAGAAAATGGATGGAAGAAAGTACCTCAAGCCCAGCTGCAATAACTTTATATAAAATTTAGCCAATTTAAGTAAATTTTCATAGCAAGTATGTGAAAAGTGCCAAAAAAAAACTACCTTAATCAGCAAATACTTAATTTACTTGCCAAGCTGAGAGATGTGGCAATCAAAAATCACACTGGTTTAGAATATCAACTTGTTTGTAACGTCTTAAGCAAAAGTATGGTGGAAGATTATTTAGCAACAGTAACTCATAAAACAGTAAGAATGAAGTGAGGGGAAAATAAATTTAAAGAATACATTGAGGAAGAACATGCTGGAAGTCAAGGTGGCAGAGAACAGGCAGCAACTCAGCTGAACTCTCTCAAATTCTTCTCCAAACAACTTTAAAATAACACCACAAATTAAATCCTGGAGTGGCAAAGCCAACAAAAGGTCAGGGTGAGACATTTTTTCCCGGCCCAAAACAACTTAAGAGGTCAGCAGGAGAGGTCTGTGAAACCAGTATGGTGATGTTCGACTTGAGGTCAGCGCAGAATCCAACACAAGCCGCATGCCTTGGAGGTGGCTTTACAGCAGCAGCAGTAGCTTTGGAAGCTCTCAGCCCAGCGAGCCGGGGCGACAAACACCTGGTCAGAGAGCGATTCCAGAGGACCTTGGCTGGCACTGGGTGCAGGACCCTGTTGCATTGCCTATATGCAGTTCTACACCACAGTTCTAGAGCAAAGAAGAGAACTAGTGCTTAGAGCCACAGGGGAGAAGGGGTTGCAGGACCAAGAGGAGTGCCAACACTTGTGGCTGCAGGGGAGAAGAGACCCTGTTCACAATTCCAGGGATGAGAAGCGTACTTGTGATCACTCAGAAGGAAGCAGGGACCCTGGTCTCAGTTCCAAGGCAGAAAGGAGCACTAATGCTTGCAGCCGTAAGACAGCAGGGGATCTGGTCAAAGTTCTAGGGCTAAGAGGAGAACTAGCCCTTTTAGCTGCAGTGGAGCAAGGTCCCTGCCTGGATGAAGACCAGAGCACAGGCTAAGAGAGCAGTGATTATACCTCTCCTGGTATCGTACTACTCTGGAGGCAGCAAAAACTTACAGACTTCTCCCCTTTCCCCCACTCCCCGCAACACACACACACACACACACACACACACACACACACACACACACAC
>NW_020954641.1:37402582-37474634 GCF_900497805.2 Vombatus ursinus
ACACACACACACACACACACACACACACACACACACACACACACACGCTCCGAAAACAGCAGCACAGAAAACTGAAACTTGAGACAGTGTGCCTTCCACACCAGGAGCTAAATCCAACTTTAAAACAAAGTTCAAAGTCAAGAAATAGGCTGAGAAAATGAGCAAACGGCAACAAGATAAAGAATTTGACTGTGGAACAGGGAAAATCATGACACAAACTCAGAAGACAACGAAATCAAAACAGCTGCAAGCAAAGCCTCAAAGGGGAAAAAATATGTGAATTAAAAACAAGTTCAAAAAGAATTTCTGAAAGAGCTGAAAAACATTTTAAAAATCAAATAAGAGTGATAGAGGGAAAATTAGGGAAAGAAATGAGAGAAATTTATATTGATAAATATCATAAGCAAATTAGGCAACCATGGAAAATTTTACTTGTCAGATTTATGTATAAGGGAAGAATTTATAACCAAATCAGGTAGAGATCATAAGAAATAAAATGGATAACTTCGATTTTATTAAATTAAAAAGTATTTTTTTCACAAACAAAACCATTACAGCCAAGATTAGAAGGAAAGCAGGAAATTGGGGAAAATATTTTACAGCAAGTTTCTCTGAGAAATTTTCAAATACACATAGAGTCAAATTTATAAGAATATGAGCCATTTCCCAGTTGATAAATAGTCAAAGTATAAGAACAGGCAGTTTTCAGAAGAAGAAATCAAGGTTATAGTGAAGGAAAAAATGTTCTAAATCACTATTGATTAGAGAAATGCGAATTAAAATAATTTCGAGGTACCACCTCACATCTATGAGATTGGCTAATATGACAGAAAAGAAAAAGGATAAATGTTGGACAGGATGTGGAAAATTTGGGGCACTAATGCACTGTTGGTGGAACTGTGAACTGATCTAACCATTCTGGAGAGCAATTTGGAACCATGCCCAAAGGTTATAAAACTGTGGGTACCCTTTGACTCAGCAATACAACTACCAGGTCTGTATCCCAAGAAATCAAAGAAGAAGGAAAAGGACCTATGTGTACCAAAATATATATAGCAGCTCTTTTTGTGGTGACAAAGTATTGGAAATTGAGGGGATTCCCATCAATTGGGGAATGGTTGAACAGGTTGTGGCATATGATTTTGACGTAATACTAGTGTGCTATAAGAAATGATGGGCATGATGGTTTCAGAAAAACCTGGGAAGACTTCTATGAGCTGATGCAAGTAAAGTGAGCAGAACCTTGACATTGTTGTACACAGTAATCTCAAATATTATACAATGATCAACTGTGAATTACTTAGCTATTCTGATCAATACAAGGATCCAAGATAATTCTGAAAGACTTATAATGAAAATTGCTACCCATCTCCAGAGACAGAACATCAGATTAAAGCACATTTTTCATGTTATTTTTCTTGCTTTTTTGCAATACGGCTGATATGCAAAAATGTTTTACATGATTTTACATATATAATTGATGTCATATTTCTTACCTTCTCAGTGGGTGAGAGAGAAATGGGAAGGAGGAAGAGAATTTGGAACTCAATTTTTTTTAAAAAATCAATGTTACAAATAAATATTTCTAAAAAAGAAAAACAAATTTAAGAAAGAAAAGTAATTGAGGCTATTTTTAAGCAAGCAATTATAAGGGAATGGGTAAGCTACAGTAAGTAAGAGACCCAAATTTAACAAAGTCACCCTGAGAGCATGTAAGTATGAAGTTGGAAGGAGGGCATCAAACAGACAAAAGATAGAAATCATTTGCAAAGGTGATATATGTGTGTGTGTGATACATATGTGTGTATGCAAGCATACATACAAATACACAAACATTTATGTATACATATGAGAGAAAGAAAGAGAGAGAGACAGAGAGAGAAGGAGGAAGGCAAGAGAAGGAGGGAGAGAGAGAAAGAAACAAAATATTTTCACCATCAAGAAAAATAGAAGCACTTTATCTGGACTCTAGCAACACAGTTCCAGTTGTACTTAGAGGGAAAATGGAAATAACATGGAAGAGATCACAGATAGAAAAAGTGATTAAACTAGATCACGCGTACCTAGAAAAAGCACGTGCTGTAGGCAATATTAGTGTAGGGTTATTGGGGGAATCAATTCTCCACTGAAAGAATTTCAATAGCATTCAATGGAATCTTAAAAAAAAGGGACATATTAAACATATGGGGAGGAAATCTCCAGCCTTAATCATAGTGAAAAAAAAATGAATGAGAGAATATCAATAACTACTAACCCATACTTTCACATCCACCTCATTTTCAAATCTAAAATTGTTTATAAGAATAATTTAGAAATGCGTTTAGGCCATTTTTGATAAGGGATTAGAAGAGAACATGCAGGCTTCAGTAAGCAACATTCTACAAGAAACACACATTTACCATCTACAACCGACTGAAAGAAGTAGAGAATAGAAGATCTCACAGTGAGTATTGTTCATTGAGTCCAAAAAAATTGTAGAAAAAAAATTACTGCCCTAAAATTTTCCAACATTATGTCCATACTCATTGCCTCCACTTTCTCTTCTTTTACTCCTAAACCCTCTGCAATCTGCTTTTTGATGTCATCACTTACCTGAAATTGCTTTCTACGAGTTACTGGTGATCACTTAATTGTCAAATCTGTTGGTCTTTTCTCAGTCCTTATCCTACTTGATCTATCTCCTTTGTTTAACTCATTGACCATCTTCTAGTAGATATTCTCTCCTCTTTGGATTTCATGTCACTGTTGCCTTTTGGTTCTTCTCCCTAATGACTGACCACTGCCTATGAAATATTTCAAACTGAATATCTCAAATTCAAACTCAGTATGTCAAAAATAGAACTAATTCCCCATAACTCACTCATCTTACAAATTTCTATATTTTTTTGTTGGAGACCTTACTATTCTCCCAATCTCTCAGGTCATGTTCTTGGCATCAGCCATAAGTTTCTCCTTTTCTTTGCCTCATACATACAATTGGTTGCCAAATCTTTTCATTTCTATCTCCACAAATTTTTTTCTAATCTGAACTTTCTCTCTACTCACAGAATCACCACTTTAATTAATATACTCATCATCCTTCATGTAGATTATTGCAACAGCCTCCCAACTGGTTTCTTTGTCTCAAATCTCTCCCCACCCCTGTCTAGACTCCACACAACTACTAAAGTGATTTTTCTTAAGGGCAAATCTGACCCTATCACACCCCCTCAACAAACTCTTGTGGCTCCTGTTGCTTCTATGATAAAATATAAACATAACTGTATAACTTTTAGGGTCCTTCACAATCTAGCCCCAGCCTATACTCTGCTATCCAGATTATATGGTTTTCTCTCTTTTCCTTACACATGACATTTCTTCTCTTATCTCCATGCCTCTGAACTGTCTCATATACCAGAAATGCACTACCACCTCACATCCAACTCAAAGAATCTCCATCTTTTTTCAAGACAAGTTTAAGCACCATCTTCTCTACATGAAACCTTTCTCCCCAACTGTTGGTATCCACTCTCCAACTACTTTGTTTCTAACTACTTCCATTTATCCTCTCCAATGGTCAAGGGAGAGGTGCTCAATCAGCATAAGCAGTCTGCAACACATTATATATGAGGAAACACAAAGGAGAAATGGGGTAAAAAACATGCATCGACAAAAAAGTCTGGATATGGAAAGAGACAGAGACAGAGAAGGAAATATAGATAGAGGAGACAGAGAGAAAGATTTTATTATGTTTGCATTGTCAAAAGAGATCGGAAAGAATATTCCACGCACCCATCCCTGACATTGAGTGGACCCTTATAACAACCTGATGGGATGATGTGGCCAAGTTTCAGATGGAATGAGTGGACAAGAAGGGCTGTGATGTGAATCTCTGGAGGGAGTACTCACATCCATAAGATCACAGATCCATTTAATTGAATCAGGAAACCTTTCCTGACCTATCCACATATTGTAGTGGCTGTCTACCCCAGGAAATAATATCTTCCCATCTCATTCCAGGTCTTCATGCTTAGGCAGAATGTCTACTTGTCAAGTATATTGTAGAAGGAGTTTTCTATTATACGTAAGAGGTGGACTAGATGGTTACTGAGATCTTGTCCAGATCTGAGCGTTTCTGACTTGGTGATACTACCACAATTCCCTGAAGTCATTTACTATAGACAAGTAGGAAACATGTAACTTCATTCATTTCTATCTCTCCTGAAGTGTGGGCTCATGTACTTCTTCACTTTTTGCAAGGTACATATTCCCATGTAGCAACAAAACCTCATCTAATGAGCATAAAGCATTCTGAGGTATCAGGCCTTCAGCATCCGCAATGGGCCTTTCCATCCACTCACTCACCTCTAAGTAGGGCACTGCCTTCCCCTGTGGAAAAGGAAAGAAATATTCCCTAAGGTGACAGCTACTTCCAGGTATAAGCATCATAAATAAGCAATGGCAGAGTAGAGATGTAACTACTCAGAATTGAAATCAAAATACCAACTGCAGTTACCTAATCTCTTTGATCTCTGCTCTTCTGAGATGCAAGTATAATTATGTGCTCCTCATTTTTAAAAGGGAGGGGGTTTATTTTTGATGTCACAGGGTTTGCATAGCTGCACTAAGTGCTAGATGGAAACTAAGCAGTCTTTTTCAGAGCCTTCTTCCCACATTAGAAGAAATAGCTGAGTGCATTTGCATCTCAATTTGAGCCCAAGTAGCTTGACAAGGATTCAGCTAAATGAATCACTACTTGCAGAGAAAGCAACAGAAATGAAAAATCAATAAAATAACAGAAAATGTTAAAGAGCTTTGCATACATCATGCCATTGATACATATAGATAGATATATATTAGGAAGCTCAAGCCCTATTTCTAGAGGTGAAAAACATATGCTAAAAGAAAAAACAAAAAAACAAAAACAAAAAAATCTCAAATTGACTTTTCATGAATTATTCTTTATCATGGTTAGATTGATTCCTCGGAAAGCAAATCAGTTTAAAAAAATTCATTGACTACTCAGGCAAGGTTAAGCTTCAATTCAATTTATCTCCTTTTGTTTTTCTTCTTTTTTTCTTCTTTTTCAAGTTGCATGTACTACTCCCCCCCTCCTCTTCCTACCCATGATATAACAAAGGGGCAAAAATTAAACAATGTCAGCCAACTCACTAGGGCTATTTGACAGCCTATGCAGCATTGCAAAGACATAGTACTACACCTCTCCAAAGAAAGGATTTGCTTATCCAGATGGGGTTAAGATTGGTCATTATAATTACAAAGCATTCAGTTTAATTTTACTATTCTTTTCATTACTGTTGTAATGAATGACTCTTGTAGTCACTGTGCAATATTGTTTTCCCAGTTTTGCTTATTTCACTGCATCATTTCATACATATCTTACAATATTTATCTGAATTCCTCATATTCGACTTTTTAATGCAAAAATTTTCTATTATTTCCTGTATCACAATTTGTTTAGCGATTCCCCAATCAATGAGTATACACTTTGTTAAAGTTCTTGCTATCAGAAATAGAGCTATAGTGAATGTTTTTGTATTTTGAAACTCTTTCAAACTACCACCTCACATCCATTTTTTTGAATATTTCAAAATTATTTTCCAGAATGTTGAGACCTATCCTCAATTCTACCAAGAGTCTATTAGTATGCCAGTCATCCCACAGCCCTTCCAACAATGACTATTTACATATTTTATCTTTGTCACCTTGCTAGGTATAAGGTGAAATCTCAGAGATATTTTAATTTATACTTATCTTATAATTTGTAATTGGGGAAATCATTCCAAAGGTTGACAGTTTGCAATTTTTCTTTTGAAGAAATGTTTGTTCACATCTTTAGACATTTCTCTTCCAGACACATAGAAAGAATGGTCTACTTCACGTCTCTACTTTCTTACCACCAATTCTCTCCTCAATATCTTGAAGTCTGCTATATGTCCCAACCCCTCTACTGAAACTCCTCTATCAAAGTCCATTATCATCAAATCCAATGGCCTTTTCTCAGTCCAAGATCTCCCAAATCTTTCTGTATTATTTGACACTGTTGGATACCCTCTCTTTCTTCATATTCTATCCCCTCCTGCCTTCCATTATCTTGCAATCTATCAGTTGTCCTCCTACCTCTTGGACTTTCCTTTTCTATCTCCTTTGTAACTCCTAATTTCTTGAGTCTTAGATGTTTATGTTCGCCAATATATCTTTATCCTTCTCCTTCTACATTCTTCATTAATTATCTTCTTAATTCCTCTAACATAGGTGATATGTTAGGTCTCCACTTCAATATTTAATTCCAGACCTGACCTCTCTGCATAGCTCCAGGATCCACATTTCCATTGAGACATTTCTGACTAGAGACCAACTGGTCTTTCAAATATAACATAACCCAATCTGATCTTATAACTTCCTTCTTACATCTATATTTATGTTAATTACATTGAGATTGAGAAACACTTCAGAAGTACCTTTGATTCCTCCTCTCTCCTGACATTCAAGAGATTTCTAAGTCCTTTCAGTTCTTTCTCCACATCTCTCTCATGTCTTTGTTTTTCTATTCCCATTGGCACAAAATTAATGCAAGCCTTCATTACTTCTTGGACTACTGCAATAGCTTCCTAACAAGGCTCTTAGCCTCCAACCTAACTTTCCTCCATTTACCCCACATAAATCCTCGGTCATCTCACTTCAAGGTTCAAAAACTTTCAATGGCTTCCCTTGCCCACAGTCTGGCATTTAAGATTTTATACATTGTAGCCCCAACTTACCTCTCCAGTCAAACCAGACTAATACTACCTAACAAATATATCCTGTACTTTTCTTCACTGTCCTGACTGTGACACTGAAATTATGCTAAAAAGCATGCTTGTGAAGGTTTGAGAGCTAGAGCTTATGCATTTCCAGGAAAAAAGTTATCACCTTTTCATATTAATATGACTAATACTAGTTAGTCACATTCATACTAGTCATATTAGTTATTAGTCATATTAATATTAGTGTCAATGTAGGAGCCAGTAATTTAGAGAGATGTCCCCATATCCCTACTAGGGGATCAATCTCTGAGAGATTGTGACTGGAATAATAAAAGTCAATTGACCAACAAATATTTATTGATTCCCTAGTATTGCATATAATCCCCCAATGTGCAAAGTGAAGTGAGAAAAGCAGAAGTATATTCCCTGCACTCTCTGTCCTCAAAGACTTTATAATTTAATTTGTATTAAAATAGACTAACACAAGTGGAACAAACAGAAAGCAATAGGCAGAGAACATAATGAAGTACAGAAACTGTGGAGTGATGTCTAAATGCTCCATAAATACTGAGGAAAAACAGACATTAGTAAGGACTAGACTGTCAACTTTTATAGCTTCCTAGAGACAGCTGAGCCTGGAATCATGATGACCTGATTTGAAATTAAGCCTCAAACACTTATTAGCTGGGTGACCCTGAACAAGTCACTTCACCTGTATCTACCTCAGGTTCCTCATCTATAAACTGGGGATAATAATAGCAACATGGACAAAGAAATAGTTTTGTGCAGATTTCAGAACCATTGTGTAAGGTTCACTTGACAACTCAACTTCCATCCTGGTTTTACACACAACATCCTAGTTTAATGCATTACATTGCTGTGTTCTAGCAGGTTATACTTGGGGCATTTCATATGATTTGCTGTCCTAGAAAAGGGAGATGGTTCATCCCTTGAAAATTTGTTAGTGAACTGACCAGTTCTTTGCACAAGCTTTCCAGTGATTTCCTCAGTTTCAAAACTATTTCCTTTCAATGTGTTCCCAAAGCCTTCAGAAAACACCCTCTTAGAGTGACTAACTCTAGGCAAAAATGTGAAGTAGGCCAACTTTGTCTTCCCTCTTACTGCCATGCCAACTCCCCTTGTTAATTGCCCCATCCAAAGGAATCCCTTCAGGTTCTAAATATTTATGATGTATGAGATGAGCTCAAACAAAGCAAGTCTTACTAAGGTATAAATGATTGATAAAGCTTAATGGTGGTTTATTTTCCAAATATTAGCATGATATACGGTTGGGACTGAAGAGGAAGAGTTGAGGAGATGATTCCATAATCCACTGGAATTAATCACTAATGGTAAATTTTCAGGCATCGATGATAGGTAGGTAAAGCAGAAATTTTGGGTACAGCCCTGCTGATATCATCTCAGGTAATTAGCTATCATCTCCGCCTATGTGCAAGATGCCTATGTTGTCTTCTAGAACTATGTTACTAGCAACAACAATGATCATATTTCAGTGCTTCAAGGCCTCATGGTTTCAATTGTGTGGAGCAATAGGAAGGAGGCTGGATCAGGAATCAGAGGACCTGAGATTAATCCTAGCTCTGTCACTTACTATCTGAGTGACTTTGGACAAGTCATTGAACCCCTCTGGGTCTCGGTTCCCTCGACTTTAAAATGAGAGGGTTTGACTAGATGATCTCAGATGTCACTTTCAGCTCACTATCTATGATCCTACTGTTTCTCTCACTAAAGAGATACCATCCCCTGGCTACCAAGTCCTCAGGAGTGGCTAAAACCATCTATTGCCTGGTGGTGAGATTTCTAGTGATAAGCCTTACTGAACTTTGCTAGGCTGGTCCTCAGATGACAGACATGGAGTCAATTGTTGGGTCAATATTTAAAATATTTGCAGTTTCACAGAACCTGCCAGAGCACTGCTTTGCTGGTTAAGGCTTTGAAAATTAGGGGTCTTCTCTGGATCACCACTAGTGTAAGCTCTGACCAGATTCCAGCAGCTTAGCTTGACGCTCTTAGGCAAAGAACAGTTTTTTTCCTAGGTATCTGGAGGTGGCATATGCAGGTGGCAGATATTAAGTCCTGGCCCACTTCTAATTAAGATCTTGTCAGATCAGTTCCTATTTAGATTACAAAGGTTTATGCAGCTTAAAAGGCATGTTACCTTCTTAGAAGCTGAGAGCATTGAACAAAGTCTAATTAAATGTGATTTGGAGGTTGATTCAGTATTTATAAGCAGACAGCTTGCTACAGAAGCAGACGTCCGTGCTCATAGAGATGAGTGGTATTCGGTATATTCAGCAAGGTTAAAAATGAATCGGCAAAAGATGAGCCTCAAAACCTCGTTAGTGCCAGGCCTGATAATTTATTTCCATAAATCACTTCAGTGTTCATATCTCACATTTTGAAATAATCTTGTACCATCTTTTGATCTGAAATTGTAGCTACTGCTGCTATCGAAGCAGATGAAAAATTAAGGGGCTCCATTTCTTTAGAAATAGGGCATGGCCAAATTGCCACATTACAAATCTTACCATCCATGGCTCATTGCTCAGCAGGGACCTGCTCAATTTGTTCTGTTCTGCAACCTCAGGGACTCAGATAATAATTAGCCAAAGGGCAAGTAAACAAAGAGGAGTACAATCACTGGAGACTAGAAAGAATACCTAGAATAAGGTTCACCAGCTGTCCCCAATTTCAGGCATCGCACCCTACTATTAGCACTGCTGCAGTTTGTTCCCTAAATTGTTGTCAGCTTCAGGATATTACCATAGGCTTTCGAAATGGAAAATAGGAAATAGACAAGGAGGTCAAGCAGAATCAGTCAGAGGTACCAGAGTCATCCACAGAAATTGGAAGAAGTCTTTTCCTTATTCTGTCCTTTGGGGCCATATACGAATTCTAAGCTGGGAAGAGTTAAATCAGGATAGTCTTGGGAAAATCACACCCTAAGCTCTTACCACTATCCATCACATATGATTTCTCCTCTCCCAGCTTATATTATCTCTTGAAAAAAAGAATGTGACACATTCTTGGTTCCAGAGAACAAAAAGTATGAAATACATAGTCATCTTCTCATTGGAGAGGTGGGGGACTAAGAGTGAGAAATGTATGTGCTATCAAATGAGGTTGATGTTCCCATTGGTTTCACCTAGTTTTTTTAATTGTGTTTGTGAGAGGGGCAGGGAAGTAATACCAGTCATGATATTTTTAAAAAAGGGATTTCAAAGTTAAGTTTTATTTTAATGACACAAAATTTAAATACTAAATTAAAATATGATTGTCTCCATTCTTACCAAGAAATTCCACCTTTACATGCTGAATGTTAGGGGCATTTGAGTTCAGTCTGAAAAAATTTATGCAAGCTACATGCAAATGAGGTTTCTGAAATAAGCAAACTAAACCTGATAGTTTCAACCAAGAGTAGCCCAAATTTGAAAGAGGGGACCAGTAATCACATAATCACATACCATCTGGGGGGTATTTCAGCCAAGCTAAGAAAAATACTGAACAGGGAAAAACTCTAGGAATAGAAACACCCTACTTACTCCTACCATGATTACTGTTTGGCATTAGAAATTAGGTTATTGATTTCAGTGTGGTCTGTAGTATCTCTGTCCACTTTTTTGGATTCACAATTGCAGCAACCTAAAGATTCTATCTGGAGGACAACAGTAAGTATGTGACCTACAGGTCATGACAAAAAAATAAATCCCACCTGACCAAGGGTCAGACTCTCCCAGTAGTCAGAAGGGATCTGACCACAACAGGTGAGCGCGGTAAGTGACCAGCCGGCACAGGCATGGGGAATGGAGACCAAAATACAAGTTTCATGTCCATCACCATTTGGCCTAGGGTCAACTCTCATATCACTTAGTTTCCCGTGTCAACATGCAGATGGAAGGACAGTGGACAGGATACATAGGAGAAAAGAAGAGAATCCAGTAGTCAGAATCCTTCCCACCTTTATTCATTAGTGCAGCCTAACTGTGAAATGGTTTGTTTTACAAACTAAAAACAACAACAGCAACAAAGCATTGGTGGCTTGTAATAGGAATAATGGTTGGAAATAGTTATTAAAGCCGCCTCCAGAATCACGATAGTCTTTTAAAGTTTCCAAAGTGCTTTCTTCAAAGAAGCCCTGGCAGAGAGGTGGTATAAGTATAATTATCTCTACTTTACAGATTTGACAGGGTGGCTTGCCCATAATCACATAGTTAGTATATGGTAAAACTAGGACTCAAACCTGAGTTTTCTTAATACAAGACCAGGGTTGTCGTCGTTGTTGTTGTTTGTTGTTGTTGTTATTTGCCATAAACCACATTGTTTTTCCAAGGAATGCAGTCTGGTGGTTATTAGTTACACAATAGCTGAATGGGAATTGTGGGCATCCCAGTCCAAAAGAGGCTCTCCAAATTCAATTCCATCATTGGTTAGATGCTGTGTGCTACAGCTAGTTCATAGGTTTCAGACCTGCTGCTACAAGGACCTTAGAGGTCTTGTAGTCCAGTCACATCCTTTTGCTGATGAGGGGATAGAGACTCCAAATATTAAATGGTTTTCCCAATGTCAAACAGGTTCTGAGGGTAAAAGCCAGGATTCAGACTCATTTCCTGTGATTTAAAGTGCATTTTTTTTTTTACTATACTGAACATTAGTGCATTAAAATAGCGTGCTGCAGTGTTAAGAATATGGGGTTTGAAGCCTATATCTGAGATTTACTAAGTGAAATTAGTCACTTATTCCATTTAAGCTTCAGTTGAAGGCCCAACTCAATAACTGCCTAGAACTTGGGCTTTTCTGATTGTCTCATTCATTAGGGCCGGCTTCTTCTCTCTCTAACCCGCTTCCTCATTATTTTGTGTACATTTTTTATTTTCTCAATGTGTATATGTTGTTTCTTTTATCTCTACTTGCAGGTCAAATATAAGCCTCTTACATATTCTCATTTTTGGTTTTTTTTTTGTTTGTTTGTTCTTTTTTTTTTTTTTCCCCAGGAATAAGTTCAGTGTCTGACACATGAAAACTTGTCGAACTGAATTTAATTACCAGGAAGGACAAATAATAGTGCAGCTAGGGACCACAATGGATAGAGTGCCAAAACTGGAGTCAGGAAGACCTGAGTTAAACTCTGGCCTCAGATATTTACTAGCTGTGTGACCCTGGGCAAATCAACTAACCCTGTTTGCCTCAGTTTCCTCATCTGTAAAATGAACTGAAGAAGAAAATGGCAACCCACTCCAGTAACTTTGCCAAGAAAACCCCAAATGGGGTCACAAAGAGTCAGACACGATTAAAACAACTGAACAACAAGAAATAAGAGTATTGCCAGGCCAAGGTAAGATTCTTAAGTAGGTAAAGTTTTCTTTAGCACCTCTAATTAGCTCCTCCAAGTACTCAGTATCCTATTTTCTTCTAACCTTTCTCCTATTTGAAACTGGTTCTTAGGGAAGGAATGGTAAATTCATTCTTACTGAAGGACATTTACAGCAAAACAATAATGGGGTTGGGGGGGAGGGGACCTTAAGTCGAAACAACATTGATTTTTTAGGACTAACAAATCAGATGAGAGGATTATTTTTTGAATTGAGGATTCTTCTTGGCATTTCTAAAATGATCCCAGTCCTGATCATCTGTGACTTTCCCCAGCTCTCAGTTCCTCTTTCAAGCAGCCCCATTGAGGGGATGATAAATGGTTTCACCCTCCCATATTCACCCTTGTGTCTTCATAAGCACATGCCCAATCACTGTCCTGGGAAGCAGTTGAAGACGTCAGCTTTACAGTCAGGAGCACCGCTGAGCTGTTCTAGTCAGATCAGCAGTTTCCTACTACCCCATACAGACCACTTTGCTGTAACAATGGGTGTGTATACGTTTGATTTCCTCAGATCTCCATAAACAACCACGTGTTTTCAAAAACATTTACAGTGCATTGGACATGGGGGACAGACATGGTGGTGGGTTATATTCACAGACTGGTAAACCAGCTTTTTCTTGGAAAAAGTTTGTCTTCTCAATCTAAGAGGAATCCCAGCAGCAGTGAATGACAAAATGCCTTCTGTTGAAAACTTCAGAGAGTTGCTTGAACTAAGGAAACAGGATTCACACACACACACACACACACACACACAAATGTCTTAGAGGTGTTAAGAATAGAGAAATGATGAGCTCAAAAGTGTTTTCAGGTCCAAGGTCAGGGGTGAAGATGTTTTTGAAGCATTTCTGGAGTGGAGGAAGAGAATGATGGCTACACAAAGGCTCCAGCATGACAGATTGCTTACTAATTTACAGAATGCAAATGCAGATTCTCTTCTTGGCACCTAAGTTGCCTAATTCTTTCACAACCTGTTCCATTTTTAGAGTTGTACCATTATGTGCAATTATAGCTGGAGAATTTTGACCATGCATCTTGCTTTCTGTTTCTGCTTAATGTCCATACAATCGTTCATGATGCCAGAGAGCAAATTATGCAGGTGTGCCAAGAATGCCATTATACTGGGGCTTGGTTTCTCTACTCTGAGCAAGGATGAGGCAGAACAAACAACTGTAGAAGCTTTCTCTGGGCCTTGGTGCCTCTCAACACATAACAGTGAGAGCTATAACTAGCCCTTGGCAATCAATGGTTTGCATAGGGCTCCAACATGGGTGAGTACTATTTTCTGAAGTTACTGAGGATACCTCACCTCACCAGCCTGTGCTTCTGTATGACTCAATGATGGATTCAATTATTGTTTCTATGTCGATAATTCTCAGACCTATTTACCCAGCCTTAACTAACATCTAAACTTATTATCTCCAAATGTCTATTAGATATCTGAAAGTATAAACTCAGTATGGCAAAAAAAAAAAAGTCTTTTCCCCAAAACCCCCTAGCCTTCTAAACTTTCCTATTTTTGTCAAAGGCCCTACCATTCTCCCAATCATACAGATTCACCACCTATGTGTCATCCTTGACTCCTCATTCTCTGTCTCCACCACTTCCTCCATAACCAATCTGTTCCTGATTTTACCCTCAGAACATCTCTTGCATGCACCCCCTTCTCTCCTCTGACATTGCCACAATCCTGGTGCAGGCCTTCATCACCTCACACTTGGACTACTGCAATAGCCTGCTGGTTAATTTGCCTGTCTCAATTCTGTCTGCACTCCAGTTCATCCTTTACTCAGCTATCAGTCATCTTCCTGAAGTGCAGAACTGACTGTATCACATTCCAATTCTATAGACTTCAATGGAAGCAGCTTCCTATAACTTTCAGGATCAAATACATTACCTTTTTTTTTTTTTTTGGCATTCAAAGCCCTTCACAACCTGGCCCCTTTCTACCTTTCCAGTTTTCTTACATCTTAACTGCTTACTGGCATTCATGCTGTTCCTTGCATGTGACACCTCATCCCCTGATTCTGGCTATTTTCACCCACTGTCGTCAAGGTATTCATGGAATTCTCTTCCTCCCCACCTCTACTTCTTGTCCTTCCTGGCTTTCTTCAAATCCCAGCTAAAATCCCACCATCTATGAGAAGTCTTCTTTAATGACACTTTCCCTCTGTTGATTATCTCCAAGTGATCTTGTATATGTTTTGTTTGCATGTAATTGTTTGAATGCTGTCTTCCCCATTGAAATGCAAGCTCTTTATTTACGCAAGACTTAGCAGTATTTTGGGCACTCTATAGGCACTTAATAAATGCTTATTGACTGATTCACTGACTGACTGACTCAACTGACCTACTCTCTATCCTCCTTCACCTCACCATGGTCAAGCACTCTTCTGAGGGCACATCTGTTCTTGTAACTGGGTGAAAAAAAAAAAAAAAAACAACTTATGGCCTTGGTTCCAGTGGGGAGAGCCTGAAGACTCTATGCCTCCTCTGATTTCATCGGTATAGAGAAGCTGCATGATCTTTTGGGAAGAATTTTAGGCTGGGAGTCAGGAGAATTGGTTTCTAATCTTAGGTCTATACAGCTAAGTATAGAGACCTATAGTAAGTAATTTTGAGGCAGCTAGGTGCCATAGTGGATAGAGTGCCAGGCCTGGAGTCAGGATGACCTGAGTTCAAATCTGGTCTCAGACACTTACTAGCTGTGTGACTCTGGACAAGTTACTTAACCCTGTTTGCCTCAGTTCCTCTTCTGCAAAATGAGCTAGAGAAGGAAATGGCAAACCACTCCAGTATCTTTGCCAAGAAAACCCCAAATGGGGTCACAAAGAGTCTGACATGATGGAACAAGGGAATAATTTTAGCACCATGGGTCTCCATCTTCCCATTTGTGTAATAGAAAAAACAGCTTTCCCTACAAATCTACAAATAATATAGTATAGTCTAGTGAAAAGACTGATAAACTTAGAATCAGGACTCCTGAGTCTGAATATAGGTTCTAACACTTACTAGCTATGTGACTTGGAGCATGCCACTTTTTGTTGTTCAGTTGTTTTTCAGTCATGTCTGACTCATCATGACTCCATTTGGGGTTTTCCTGGCAAAGATAGTGGAGTGGTTTGTCATTTCCTTCTCCAGCTCATTTTACGGATGATGAGCTGAGGCAAACAGTATTAAGTGACTTGCCCAGGGTCACACAACTAGTGTATAAGGTCAGTTTTGAAGTCTGGAAGATGAATCTTCTGGACTCCAGGCCTGGCACTCTATCCAGTGAGCCACCTAGCTTCCCAACAAAATATCACTTGCTCCCATTTAATTCAACACATGTTTAGTAAGTGCTATGTGCTGGGTATCCTATCAAGAAACTGTAAGCTTGGAAAACAAGATGAATTTTCCATGTGGCAAAAAAGAACAATGAACAGCACATATGCTCACCAATATCAAGAGAAAACAAGGGGTGTCCCAAGCACGTTGTGCAGAGACCCTGTTGTAAATTATGGGATGATATGGACAAGAATCACACAGGATGAACAAGAATGGAGAAATTGCAATTTGTATCATTGGAGGGAATGAAATCATATTCCACTTCAATATTTTGAATATGTGCCAAGCAAGCACTGTGTTAAACTCTGGAGATACAGAGATAAAAATGAAACTATTCTATGCCAGGAGATAACAATCTATTAGAGAGAAACAACCGACACAAGAATAAATTCAGGGTTTTTTTTTTCCTTAGAGTCTAGATCTTTTTTTTTTACTTGTCAGTAGAAAACTCATGATAAAGAAAGTTCTTCTCCCAATATAAATCAGCAGCTGTTCTGTCATTCATCCTTAGAGAGCCATCTGGGGCAATAAGAAGTTAAGTGACTTCCCCAGGGTCACTTTGCCAGTATGTGTCAAAGAAAGGATTTGTACCCAAGTCTTCCTGACTCCAAGGGCTGCTCTCTATATGCCCAAATATATTCAGAGTAAACTCAAATTAGTTTTGGTTAAACTCTTCAAGCTTCAGTTTTCTCATCTGAAAAATGGAGATAATAATAATAATATACTACATCCTGTACAGGCAGTCAAGAAGAGTGTGGTTGGTGTACATTAAAGCACCATTAGAATATGAGCTGTTGTTCTATTGTCAAGTGCACAAGAGAAATCAGTGCTGCTTGAAGGTAAAAGTGCTAGAGATAAAGGTCAACATGCTTCTCATTTTGTATTACTTCAGCATTTACATTCAGTTTGTACTACAGTGAGTTATAATTACTGATATTCTGGCTTCATGCCCTGAAAGTCACTTTTACCTGAGTGTTTTCTATCTAATAATAATAATTATCATTTATATAGTCCTTTATGCACTTTACAAGTTACCTCATTGGATCCTCCCAACTCTGTGAGGTCGTCTTTTTTATCCTCTTAAACTCTCTGCTCATCAGTATCTTTGATTCCATTTCCCTCCTTCTTATGTTGCTCCTTCCCCCATCTCCTTGTAGAATGACAATAATGTTTACCTACCTGATTACTGCCCAGAGCAACAGACAGTACATTTAATATTTGTTACCTCGGTACTTCAATGATATCAGTGCCCTCTCCTCTGCTGAAGCAGATCACAAGCTCAAAGCCATGGTGACTTAAAGGTAAAATAGGAACAGGCTAACCTGGTACCTTTTTTACTAGGCCATGAAAAGAAAGCATTGTAAATTTGCTTCTCATCAATGAACAGAGACCAACTTCTCCTTTAAGATTTAGGAAAAACTCTAAAACAGAGAGATCACAGATCTAGAGATGGAAGGGAATTGGCCCAATATTTTGAGACTGCCAACTTTCCAGAATATGCTCAAATTCTTTGTCATTTTTTTTCTCACATCAGGAAATTGCTCTTTGAGTAATTGTATTATGTACTTCAGAGCTTCCAGGAAAAAAAAAAAAAACGATTTATAGCATAGCAATCCACAGAATTGAAATCATTGTGTAATGGTGCAGAAGGAGTTACCACTTCTGGGTTTCTTAAGTAGAGGCTCTTAAATGAAGAAATACATTTGGCATGGCAATCATTCACATTCTGTGACTCTTGTCCCCTTTCCTAATTTCCTCCTTATCTCCCTTAACTTTCGTTGCATCCCTACTTTGCCATGCCCAGTGTGGACTTCTTGGGTCATACTAATGGGAATCCCACTGTATCATCTTAGTTTGGGAGACTACAAGGTTTCTACTCAATTGATTAATCATGATGTAAGCATACATTTGCCTTGGAAAGTCAATGAAACAAAAGGCGATCCTCTTCACAAAAAGGCTGTCCCTTTTCTCTCTACTATATTAGTCCAAGTAATTTGAAAGCTGGAACAATTTGAACATTTGGCTCATTGGCATATATCTAAATTTCCTAGCTCCCCTCCATAGCCAAAATACTAGATAGAATGCAAAAGAAACAGTAAGCTAGGTGTCAGAAGATCTAAGTCTGAAATCTAATTTTGCTCTATACTATCTGAATTATCTTGGGAAGTCATTGCATCATAGATGGACTCCAAATCTAGAACTGTTTTCACTGCCCCATGCACTCTGGTCCTCAGTTTCCTTATCCATAGAATGGCTATGCTAATATCTGTGCTACATGCTCTACAGAGTTTTTGTGAAGCTCCAATGAGATAAAGTGTGGAAGGTATATTTTTGTGTTCTACAATACTATAGAAGTGTAGGCTGTTGTTTTTTTTTTTTATTATCTGTACTGCTATCCTGGAGGCTCACTACGTATCTTTGAGGTATCTGTCATTGGAGCAGATTCCAGCATGGTGTATTTGGAAAAAATATGGTTCTAGGAGTATAGACATCAGAAGTCTAGTCCTGGATGGTCATTAGCTAGCTATTCGCCCTTGAACAAGCTGCTTATCTTCTGCTCTTTTTTCTTCCTTCCTTCCTTCCTTCATTCCTTCCTTCTTTCCTTCCTTTGTTCCTTCCTTCCTTCCTTCCTTCCTTCCTTCCTTCCTTCCTTCCTTTTATAAAATTAAGGAATAATTCTCAATTCCCCTCACATAGGATTGCTGGGAGGGTCAAATGGGACACATTTGTTGATGTACAATATTTGACTCCATTGTACAATGATATCACTATAATGGAAACTGGGACATGATGCTTTCCCCCCTTCCCTGCCAGGAAATGCCAATCCCACCATGCATAGACCCCTCCAAAGTTGAAAAACTCCCCTAGTTCATTCTTGGAATCAGAATAGCCAGAGGAAGACTCCAATCATGCCTCCCTTGAGTGTAGGAATTCCTCTGTACATATATTCTTGGAAATACAGTAGGGTAAAGAAATGCATCTCCATTCCTTCCTGGTTGCATTTTACACTACAGAAGAAAATTTTGGTTTGAAAAATAAATGTTGTCAAGACATGGTGGCACACGTCTGTAATCTCTGCTTCTGAGGAAGCTGAGGCTGATGGATCTCTTGAGTTAGGGTTCTGTGCTGTGATAGTGTTAAAACTTATTGTGTTTCCACACTGAGTCTGACACCAATATATTGAGCCCCTGGGAGCAGAGGGTCAACAGGCCACATAAGGAGGGATGTACCATTCCAAGTTAGAAAAAATGGTACAAGTTGAAGCTTCAACAGCACTCAGTACTTGCACTGGGATCTGAGCAGATGTTGCACTCATAGCCCATGTTCGCAATCTCAAAAAAATAAAAGCTCAATTAGAAGATATAGAGATATTTTCCTAAATAATCATTCTCAGGACAACTCCCTTCAACTTTCAACTAGCCCCTACTGATAGAGAATCCCCAGAGGTTGCAGGGAGTTTCTGAGATTTATAATGATAATAATAAAACTGATGAGTGACATTCACATAGCACCTTCAATTAAAAGACCTCAAAGTCTTCTCAATGATGTGTAAATCTTCAAGGGAGACAGCCAGACTCTCCCCCTCTCCTTGATGCTTCTACTTCTAGAGGGACCAGCTGTTTGACAGCCTGACAGCTCTCATTCATTCTGTTCTTGGGTAATTATATGCTTCCTGCTTTTGTCTGTATTACCAGCTCACATATGAAGTAGGTGATAACTTGATGCCTTTGGTAAGCTTATAGAATGGCCATTTTCTGCAGCAAATAAAACTGAAAACCAAGAGACTTTTGCTATTTATGAAATGCTTGCCTATTACTCTATCAACCAGCCCAGTCCAGACAATATTCTATTAGTGTTGGATATTCTTAGAGTCTGAAATCTTTCTTCTTGGGAAAGATGAAGAATCAAGACTGTGCCTGTTCCTTAGTGCACACCAGAGGCATCAAAAACACAGCATGACTCTCCCAAATGCTGTCCAAACCAGATTAAAGTGTAATAAAACATAGATGATGTTAATATTTGATTTTCCAAGTCAACACGCAGCCCACAGACATCCTTATGCATACTTTAGTGACCTCTATTTCTGCTTGAGTTTGACACACTGGTCTGTATCTTCAAGCATCTCATACAGTTCCCTGAACTCTGTGAAGGCCCAATCAGGGCTTTCAGCCTGCCTCACGCTTTGTTTACATGGCGCCCAAGAAAGGATTTGGAGCAGTTACCTTCCTCAATATAGTAATTTCTATTTTAACTCAATTCATCAAACATTTTTAAGCACATCCCACACATGATGCCCTGTGCTAGAAACTATGAAACCCAAAATGTGGAGCCAACTGTGTTATGTACTTTTATAGTCTCTGTTTCTAATTCGAATATATTTGATCACCTACTAATGTTTCAGACTGTGTCACTTCCTCTGGACCTTCCTGCTGTACTGACCATATTCTAATTGGCATTTTATTCCTTGCCTATATTTCTGATTACACCTACAGATTATTAATTGCCCCATTTTACTTATAATGGTGTTAAGCCTGTTAGTGTATCATAATAGATTGGATCCTGGGCTTTCTTGGAATCAGAAAGATATAATATATCTGATACTAGCTATGGGTAAGTTACTTAATCTTGCTGCACCTTAGTTTCTTTTTCTGTAAAATGGAGACCCTACCTATAGTATCTCCCTCAGAGGGTTGTGCAGTTTAAAATGAGATAATGTATGTAAAATACTATATAGATGTCATTTATTTTTATTATTGTCATCAACCCTGGCACCTAAGATGGTATGGAGATTGGAGACAGAGAAGGAAAATAAGGAAATAAACGTTTATTAAGCACCTGCTATGTGCCAGGTACTATGCTAAGCTCTTTACTTATATTATCTCATTTAATTCTCACAACAACCCTGGGAAGTAGGTGTTTTTGTGAACTCAATTTTACAGTTGAGAAAACTGAGACAGACAGAGGTTAAGTGACTTGCCCAGGGTTACACTACCAGTAAGTATATGAGGCTGGATTTGAACTCGTATCTTCCTGACTATCCATTGAACCACCTAGCTGCCTAGGTGGGTTGCATCTGTGATTTTTTTCAATATAGGAAACTCTTAATGTAGAAACCCTCTCCCCCAAACCCAATTCAAATTTTCAACTGATTTGTAACATGTAGTCTTAGAAATTTGCTTGGAGTATTAAGAAATTAAGTCAATCATTGATGTTCACATAGCTCAGATGGGTCAGAAGCAAGATTTAAACCCATGTCCTCCAGACCCTGAGACCTACCCTTTGTCTTCTACATCATACTGTCTCTTAAACTGCATATAATAGGTACTGAATATATGTTTATGTAATAAATATAGTCACTCGTTCACCCATGTATTTTTAACATTTTTATTATATGTCTTATTTTCCCATTTAAAAGTATAAACCAGTAGAGCATAAACTCCACGAGGACAGGGACAATTTTTTTTTCTTTTATCCCCTTTACTTAACACAGTGCCTAGTATATGGTAAGTACTTAATAAATTTTTGTTGATTGATTAAAATTTACAGCTGGTAGACCTATTCCAATATAAATCCCCATTGCCTAATATAATACTATGTATTCAGTCAGTACCTAAACGGTAATGAGAATAGCTGCTGAAAACGGTCTGCCTTGAACACCCAGTTCGGAGCCCAGTGTTATAATTAAATATTGGAATTTGAGTGGAAAGATATTAATGATGCTCTGATAACATGCCCTTTGGTTATGAGGTTCTATGAAAGATATTGCCTGGGAGTCCATTTTTCAGCACTAACTGAAACTTCCTGACCAAACTCATTAATATCCATATTCCTTCAAATATACTTAACAGATTGATTCTGGACCACCAACAAAATCTGTCACTGCCTCCCTGCATAATAGAGCTCCTTGATTTCCTGTAGTAAAACCCGAGAGAGCCAATAAAATGTTTTCATTGATTGCAGCGTCAGCTTTAGATGCAGGAATGGCCCTAAACAAGAGTCATCCTTTAGCACTCTGCTGTGGCTTTACTTTTTTATGGTCTTGGGATCTGGTGGGTAAATAGGGTTTGTGCATTAACACTAACCTGAAGAGACAAACCTCTCTGGAGGACTCTCTCATTTTTATGCTTCCCCACCCCAGGGCCATAAATCTGATCAGACTGCAGAGAAGAGCCTTCCTGGAGATTACCCTGGCACAGAGGTGCACTTGGAAAAGGCCTGGCTAATAAAAATTAAAGTTCAATGTCATTGGGTAATCTAAGACATTTATTACATCTTCACAGGGAGAGTCAGTGAAGATCAGCTAGATAAGCATCAGCAAGGAGGGGCAAGAAAGGACATACCTAAAGCACTCATCTTGTCTCTTCCTCTCTGCCCCCTACCTTGTACCATCGTGGATAATGTTATGGAATGCAAACAATATTTCAGATGAATATTCACTGTCAAGTAGTCGATGTCTTAAAGAAACTGCTCTGAGTCCCCAAGCCAGAGTGATCCAATATAGATGGGTGACACATTTATTGCTTGCGTGTCAATAGCTCAAGTGTAGGTGAAAAAAAAGTCCATAGCATACATTCAGGGCTGAGAATATGAGGCTTCATTGAATCATGGCCCCATCTAGAAGGCAACAAGAAATCAGACTCTTCCAAGTGTCATAGCAGCTGCAAAAAGGCTAAAAGTGAGGGCATTACTCATATTGTTATCATGGGGCAGGGTAGAATAACCTTTATGAAATAATCTGAAAATTCCTATGGTACTGGGCCTTTTCAGGACATCTAAGTTATAAGTTAATGGCTTGTCCCATTATACTATACTGCCTTTTATTTATGAAGGCCTTTCTAACCTTGTCAAATTAACTGGTAAATGACAGAACCTGATTTGAACCCCACATTGTCCTGATGTTGAATACAGAACTCTTTATACTCTATTGCACTTCCTCTCAGGCAACTATGTATATGTGCTATGCATTGTGTTACAGGATTCTCATGGTGCTAGTTGCCTAGGCTGAATTCCCAAGTGCAGAAGTTCAAGGCTCAAATAACCAACTTTTATTGTTACCTTTGCCTTCAGCACCAACCGAGGTACTTCAAAAGAAACAGATGTGCAATATATAATTCCTGGTCTCAAGGTTGACAATCTAGGCAGAATCAACACTTATGAAATACTCAGCATGTACTAAGACTTTATAAATCCTAAAATTGTATGGTACAGACTATGAACACTAGAGAGAAGTGCTATAATGACTCAGAAAAGGTAGTAATTCAGAATCACTGGACATGTAGAGCTAAAAGGAACAAAAGAGTTCATCCAGGTAAATACAGCATTCTTTTGGATAAAAAAACAAACAAACAAACAAACAAAGAAAAGCTAAGGCTAAGGCTAAGGGCAGTGGAGAGGGCACAGTATTGTGGAAAGAGTGCTTGATTTAGAATCATAGGACCTGAGTTCAAATCTAGTTCTGCCCCTTCTACTACCTGTTTGTTCAAGTACCACCTCTAATACATATCGGTTAGTATAGTACCCTACTTCTCAGTTCCTCCTTTTCCCTGGTCTCAGGAAACTCTCTAAGAGTATAACTTATAGACAAATAAGCAATATTCATTAATGAAAGGGATTTCTACACTTGAATCTCCTTATACAGATGAAATCTTAGCTCCAGATAAAAACAAGAGACTGGGTACCACATTTTGGAAAGGCAACAAACTGAAGTCACTTAGATGTACTCTAATAATGAAAAGGAAGTCATTGAAAGTTTTTGAGTTGACAAATGACATGATGAAATAGTGTTTGGGAAATTTAAACTGGAAGCAATGAATAGGATGACTTACAATGAGTAAAGACCTTTTCTTAACACATCACCATCACAAATAACACTTAGATTGAAAAAAATGCAGGTTTAGTCCACAGACAATCATGAAAAAGTCCCAGTAAACATCAGGAGGAGCCCAAAGCCTGTGGAACAGTGGAAAGAGTACAGAATACTGAATCAAAGGT
Source organism: Vombatus ursinus (assembly GCF_900497805.2). Classification (NCBI taxonomy): domain Eukaryota; kingdom Metazoa; phylum Chordata; class Mammalia; order Diprotodontia; family Vombatidae; genus Vombatus; species Vombatus ursinus. Next base: position 37,426,037 of record NW_020954641.1, read on the forward strand.
ACTGGGTGAAAATCACAGCTCTGTTGTTTACTAGTTTAGAGTCAAGCAGGTGGCGCAGTAGATATTGCTCTGTGACTAGAGTCAGGAAAACCTTAGTTCAAATCCCACCTCAAATACTTAGTAGTTGTGTGACCCTAGACAAGTCACTTAACATCTGTATGGTTCAGTCTCTTCAACTATAAAATGGGAGTAATAGTAATAATAATAGTACCTACCCACTACAGTTGTAAGAATAAAATAAGTGCTTAGCAGAGTGCCTGGCGCATAGTAGATGCTTAATAAATAGTGATTTCTTTCCTTCCTTCCAACTATCCTTTTTCCCTTCTTTCCATCTACCCTTCCTTCCTTCCTAGCTTCAACCTTATACAAGTTAGTTAAACTCTCTGATCTTCAGTTTTCTCATTTGTAAAATAAGAGGTCTTGACTAAATCAACAATTCTCGAAGTGTGATCTATGGACACTTTCAGAGGGTCTGTAGGATCAAAACTTTGCATAATAATACTAACATGTTTCAATTTTAATACTACAGAGTCAAAATCTATAGATACAACTCATGCAAACAAAAACTCTTTGGGATTCTCAATAATTTTAAGAGTAGAACAGGGTCCTGAAACCAAAAAGTTTGAGAACCTCTAGATGAGGTTAATTTTAAGGTTCTATCTGGTTTTAAATCTGGGATACAAATGCTACAGTAGAGGAAATCTTAAGATTGACTAGGAAATATTCTTTCCTTTACTATGTTCTTTAATAAAGAGATGACATTTGATTTTCTGGTGTCAGAACTAGATTATCTACTTTTTCAGGAACTGCCTAAGTATCAGAGTCCAAGACAATTTTAACCTTGCTCCTAATGTAATTGGACAGATCAACAGCCTGTCATCAGATCAAAATTTTGAAGCCTTTGTGGTTAGTACCTTCCTTAAAGCAATGAGGATTCCAACCCATATGTGGTGATTTCTCTAATTCTATAAAGCACTAGACCATGCGCTCCTAGCTGTAGGTTACTAATTCCATCCGTATTTGAGGCATCACCACATATCATCATTGTGAGAAAAACATGTCATTCATTGACAAACAGGACAAAATCACCATCATAGCATCTGCATCCTGCTATAATGAACCTTGCTGCCACATATCAATGCAGACTGGGTAGTTTAATTCCCTGATGAGACTATGTTCAAATTTCCTCGAAGCTCAGAAGTTCCAAATGCTCTTGGAAATTAACCAAGTGCAAACCCATTTCGGCAGTCTTAATGACTACCCAGGATACATAATGCCACATATCATGCTGCTCAAGGGATACAGAGGAAATAAAGGCTAGTTTTGGATACAAATCCCACATACCTATTTCCCATACTCTGTATTTGGGGTAAGTGATTGTTTTTCGAGATAATTCTCATTTCAAGAAATAGAGAACAGACAAATGGTCCTGGAGGTAAATGAAAACAAACCAAAAAGAAACATAAAATGTTGGCAAATAGTATTTTTTGAGGGAATCATTTGATTGCAGTAATAAGTGCTCTTCCAACTAGTTCAAATTCTGCCTCAGATGCTCATATGGAAATCTCATGGCAGCCATCATCAATCAAGGCAGAGAATGGTGGGAAAGGTGCACAGAAATTAGGAAACAGGTTTAGTTAAAAGGCCCAATTTGATCTCTGACACGTGCTCTTATCTTAATTTTAAGCATCTGAACCACAACTATCAACAGGGAAATTTGATCATCCAGATGGCAAATATTTCAGCTCATCATCAACTAGAATACTCAATGGAGGAAGTCATAAACATTACATTAAAAAAAAAAAACTCAGCATAGATGTTTGTCCCTTTATCAGATGTAATGATTTTCAATTTTTCCTCCCCGTGGTCTTTGATGTCCATCAACTTTGATCAGACTGAAATTCTATATTTACTGCTGACCTCTCAAAGTTAATTTACTTGATGGACTTCAGGTTCATAGAATTGAGTATACACCTTATTGAAGGGCTTCTGAGAAGTAAATGGTATTGTAGATCCCAGGATGAGATTAGATTAATCCTTGTATTTTTCTTGCCCCCTCCCAGTAGTCTTTTTATCAATTATAACTGTCCCTAGCACAATATAAAAGGTCAGGAAGGCCCTATAGTGACAAGTCCAGATCTCCAAACACCTATATGCTCTCACATCAGAGTTCCCAAAAGTAGTTCTGCATCTTCTAGTCCTTTGATTTATAGATACATAGAATGACAGAACTTTAATGGTCAATCAGTAGAGTCACCCCTCTCCCCAACACCTGGTATTTTACAAATGATACTCAGAAGTGTCTTTTAAAAGAATGTAAAAACTGGAAGGACTTTTAAACATTATCTGCCTCAAACCTCTTATCTTAGAGGAGGCACTGAAGCTCAGAAAAGGGAAGTGACTGGCCCAAGATCACATAGTCACTAAGTGGAAGAGCTGAGACTCCAGCTCATGGCTCTTCAAACTTCCACTGGGCAGCCCTGATAGAGTTATTCAACAGGGACTCATTTTCCATACAGAGATTCCTAATTTCAATGCCTGGGGAGAGAGAATTTATCTGAAAATATGAGGGAAATGAAAGTGGAGAACTCTACTGCATTAAACAATAAGAGGAGCAAATCAGTGAATTAGAACATTAACCTAGTACCCTGTACGCTCAAACACAGTTGCTCTCATTTCGGTATTTTAATACTAGCTATGCCATACATATTATGCTACAGGAAGATTTAATTATACACTGCTAAGGAAAACACTGCAGCTAATTCTGCTTGAAGTTAAGTACAGAAATGTAGAAAAGTTCTATTCAATATATAAAGAAAAGACTAAGACTGTAAGCTATTGTTTAAAAAAATGAATGCTGGGTTAACCTCAAGATTAAAATCTATGGATGTGATCTAAATTGTCCATAATACATGTCCATAATTTCTTTTTTTTTTTCATTTTTCTCATCCATAGAATGAGTGACAGTTGTGATGTACTACAGAGGGTGCAGGATCTAGAGACAAGATTCGGGTTTGAATCTCACCTTAGTCACTAACCATATGATCATAAGCCGTCCACTTAACCTCTAAGACCCTCAATTTCTTCATTTGCAAAATGATGATAACAATACTCCTTCTATGTAACTCATGGTGTTGTGGTGAGAATATGCTTCTCAGACCTTATAAATGCTATATAAATATGAGCTATATTTATATAGGCCTCTGTTTCCTCATCTGGAAAATTACAGCTTTGGACTAGATGACCTCTAATATCTCTCTTCCTCTACAGCTATGATTCTAAGTTACCTCTCTACCACCACTCCCATCCCACACCCCATTAGTAGGAGATTCAGGATAAAATCACCGGACTGCAAATTAAAAGCCTGATAAATTAAAGGTAGACACTTGTTTTCAAAAATCAAACATCGGCAAGGAAGATAAAGATGAAGAAGGAAGGAAGGAAAGGAGGAAGGAAGGAAGGAAACAAAGTTGGAGAATTAAATTTTAGATAAATCCATAAACCTAAGAGAACAAAATCAGAAAATGATAAGAGAAACAGACATAATCATAATCACTCTTACCAGCATGGAGAGAGAACATATGAACATATATATATATATATGTGTGTGTGTGTGTGTGTGTGTGTGTGTGTGTGTATATGTATGAATGTGTGTATGTATGTGTATATATGTATGTATATGTATATGTGTGTATATATGTGTGTATGTGTGTATTTGTATATGTATATATGTATATATATATATATTAGATAGATGGAATATTAGAAAATAACTAGCTGAAACCTTTCACATTACAGAGTAAAAATTGAAGGAAAGAAAGGTAAAAGGATTTACCTGAGGTCATACAAACTAGTTAGAGCCAGTTTATTAGTGCTGAGGTCAGAATCTGGATTTTCTGAGTCTTGATCCCATGCTCTGTCCAGTACATTATGCTGCCTGTCTGTGCTGACCCTGTTGGCCTGCTCATTGGAAAGAGTGCTCTAATTTGATGTACCTTGAATGGGGAAGGAAATTGCATCTTTAAACTGTCAAATTTTCTTATTATTACAATCACATTTGTCAACTGTCAGTAAAGAAGTTTTTCATTCTAAGTTCCTAAGGCAAGATCAATTAAGTTTCTGGCTGGTATAAATCTGGTAAGTATAAATCTTATACATATATATATATATATATATATATATATTTATATTTATATATAAAGCTTATATATAAATCAGCTGGTATAAAGCTGGTAAGTATAAATCAATTAAGGTTGACTGGCTGGTTGTAAGAAATCATAGAATTAAGTGGTCACAGAATTTAGAGTTGGAAGGCACCTCAGTAGTCATTTAGTCCCCAACCCATTCCTGAAAAGAATCTCTATTACAACATATCTGACAAATGGTCATCTAGCCTCAGCATAAAGACCTCCAATGAAGGGGTTCTTACTACTCCCAAGGCAGCCCATTTCACATTTGGGTAGCTGTGGTTAGGAGGCAGTTCTTTCTGACAGCATGCCTATAACTACTCCTTTCTAACTTCTACCTGTTGTTCCTGGTTCAATGTTCTGGGGTCATAAATAGCAAGCATAAACCCTCATCTACCCAAGAGCTGTCTTTAAGTGTTTGAAAATAGCTGAAGACTATACAGAAAAAGCTAAGTGGGTTGCAAATCCTTTAATGGACCCTCAAGTATTGAAGACAGCTAGAATATCCTCTCTATACCTTCTCTTTTCTAATATAATCATCTCTCATTTCTTCAAGCAATCATCATAGCACATGGTCTCAAGGATTTCCACTATTCTGGCTTTCTTTATCAATATCAAGAATGACTTGCATAACTGAATACAATACACAAGATACTGTCTAACTAGTACAGAGTACAGTGGTTATGACATCCTTATTCCTGAAAGCTATGGCTCTCTTAATGCAGCCCAAGATTTCATTAACTATTTTGGCTGCAACATTATTCTGCTGACTGCTTGGACTTGCATTTATCTTGGAATCAACTAAAATTATTAGATCTTTTGTTGTTGTTCATATAAACTACTTTATCCTATACTTGTGAAGTTGCTTCACAATGTTTTATTTCATTCACCCATGCATAATGGCTTTGTTGTCAGAAGACCTGTGTTCAAATCCTTCAACTGATTCTCCAAGGCAATGGATTCAAAGCCCTTTATCATCCTGGTTGCCTTCCTCTGGGTAGTCCTTAGCTTATCAATATCCTTGCTAAACTGTTGATCCCTGAACCGAACACCATACTCCAGCTGAGATCTAGGCCAGTGACACAATCACTATCCTCCCTCCCAGAGTTGTTGTGAAGATCAAATGATATAATCAGTATAATGCAATTAGCACAGTGCCAGGCACATAACATTATATAAATATTAGCCATTATCATTATTACTCACCAAAGCCATGCCTATATGATCTTACATAAATCTTTTAACCTCTCTGTGTCTCAATTTCCTCATTTGTAAAAGGAATTAGATCACCTTTATGTTCTCTTCCAGCTCTAAATCCTCTAAGTTCCAATGTTTCCAGTGCTTGGATTGCAGTCATAACACTGGCCATTTTTTTTTTTTGTGGGCCACTAATTACAAAGAGAAACCTGGTAAGGTAGTGTGAAATAATCAGCAAAAATCAATCCCAAACATTGGGTAAAAATCCCCTCAATCACCTATGCCATAGCCTATTTTATTCATTCATTCTAAGTACCAAACTGCCTTTTGAGTGAGGTTTGAGGCCATCACAAAATCCAAACAAAAATTTCACCTATCTTTTTAAAAATTTTCCCCATCCCTTGAGAGTCATGATAAGTATATACAATTAAACAAGAATTGCATTGCTTCTACTTTGCATTATTTTCCCTTTTTTGCAGCATAAACCTTATGCTTCTATTTGATTTACGTAAATTTCCCCCCCAAAAAATGTAATTGGATTCTTACCTCACTAATTAAGTGCAATGTGTCTAATTGTGATGGCAAGTACAGATCGAAGATCTAAGGGTTGAATAAAGGTAAGGCATTTCAATACACGTATTATTCTTTCTCTCCTCTGAGGAAACATGCTTCAAACTGAATTTTAAGTACTTCAGCAGCAGTGATACAAATTAACACCAGCTCAGAAAAGAAGGTGCTACACATTATTCATGATCCTGAAATTATTAACAAAACACCATGCCATTATTAACACATATTGCCACAAGAGTAATTAACACATTTTAACTAATAAAATAAGGCCATCAAATAAAAATATGAAATAATTAAGTTACATAGCTGCACAGCTGAAGTGGAAAAAGATGCCTGTCAAGTGAATTCAAAATTATAGATCAGCAATACTATAGCCCATTCAGATGAGTACTGTATGAACTTCATCTTCCCCTCCCTGGGTCTCAGTTTCCTCCTGTGCAAAATGAGGAGGTTGGAGAAGATGATCTTTTCCTCCCATGATTACTGCCACCCCCAGTTAAAAAGTTATGTGATTCTATGATAGGTTTTCTCTTTAGGTATGAGAGGCTCTTGTCAGGAATTTGCAATTCCATTACATACTGAATGCCCCAGGATCCCCGTTACCTACTTTGTGGTCTGACCCCTTTCTCCCCTGAAACCATCACAGAGAAGATGCAAAGTGATCAATGAGGAAATTAACCATTTTCAGCTGTTAAGAAGTGTCCCCCAGATTTGCAGTTATTCTAAGCTATAGCACTCCTGTCCCATCACAGGTAGATAATGAATCACACAGAGGAAATAATAAAACTAAAGAAGGGTTTGTAATTGAAATGACACACAGAAAAATCCATCAAGTCTTTTTCTTTCAGAGTGCTGCTCCCTTTTAGTCAAAAGGCCACCAATGACCTCACAGAGTGAGGGGATCCACATGGAACCATGCTCAGATTAAGCTAAAAATGGTGACATTAGCAAAGAGGGAGAAAACAGAAACCACAGAAATATAGATATGAGGTGGCCAGCCAGCATGCAACTGCAATATAAAGGAAGCTAGAGAGGGATTTTGTGGGACAAACAGGCATCTGCTAAGAAACTGCTCATTTCATACTACACCAGTGTGAGGAGTTTTAGACAAAAAGGCTTGAACCATCCATTACATTAGGCTTATCTGACTCTTTGGTGAAATTCCACCAGCTTTGGATCACAGTAATGACTTGCTTTTTACCACTCTTACTTAGCACTTTTCATTACTATTGTTGTTGTTGTTGTTATAGCTTCCAAATTTCTTTTTTAAATAATTTATTTATTTTTAGTTTTCAACATTCATTTCCATAAGATTTGTGTTTTAAATTTTTCTCCCTCTTCCTCTTTTTTCCCCTCCCCAAAACGGCACGCAATTTGATATAGGCTTTACTTATACGTTCATATTAAGAATATTTTCATGTTAGTCATGATGTATAGAAGAATTAGAACTAATGGGAGGAATCATGAGAAAGAAGAAATAAAACAAAACAACAAAAGAAAAGGAGAGCAAATAGTATGCTTCCATCTGCATTCAGACTCCATAGTTCTTTCTCTGGATATGGATAGCATTTTCCATCATGAATCTTCTGGAGTTGTCTTAGATCCTTGCATTGCTGAGAAGAGCCAAGTCTATCCAAATCAGTCATCCCATAATGTGGCTGTTGCTATGTACAATGTTCTCCTGGTTCCGTTCATTTCACTCAGCATCCATTCATATAAGTTTTTCCAGGTTTTTCTGAAGTCTGCCTGCTCATCATCTCTTATAGTACAATAGTATTCCATTACATTCATATACCACAACTTGTTCAGCCATTCCCCAATTGATGGGCATCCCCTCAATTTCCAATTCTTTGTCACCACAAAAAGAGCTGCTATAAATATTTTTGTATAGTCCTTTTAATGTGTTTATCCCCAAGGAAGCCTGGCTTGACACTGGTTTCTAAGGCTCCCCCTTGGCAATAACAGTTTTAAACATTCCCTTCTCTTCTCTTTCTCCTACTTTGTCCTTAGACATTTGTTTCCCCCTAGGCTATTGACCTTGGTTGATGGGCAACTGAACTTAAAATCATGGAGACATAGGTTTGTATTCTGTTTTTGTGGTAAGCTACATAGAGAACCCTAAATAAGTCAGTCATTTAACTTCTCTGAGCCTCAGTTTCCTTGTATATAAAATGGGGATAATGCCTACCTACAGGGGTGTTGTGGAGATCAAAAGAGGAATGTATGAGAGTTGTTTTGAACCTGTAAATACATATATAGATATCTATATATACATATCTAAACACACATATATTTCAGTTGTGTCTGCCTCTCCATGACCCCATTTGGGGTTTGCTTGGCAAAGGTATTGGAGTGGCTTGCCATTTCCTTCTACAGCTCATTTTACAGATGAGGAAACTGCCACAAACAGGGTTAAATGACTTGCCAGAGTCACAGAGTTAGTAAGTGTCTAAGGCCAGATTTAAATTCAGGAAGATGAGTCTTCCTGACTCCTACACTGGTACTTTCTCCACTGTGTCACCTAGCTATTCTTTTATATCTGTATCTGCATTTACATCTATATATTTAGATAGATTTAAAAAGTGACATATGTGCATATATAAATACCACTTGCATTATTAACAAGCATTGGCATTGGTCAGACCTATCCTTTCAAAGGAATGGGGTAGTGGGATTACTTAGAAGAAATAAGTAGTTGGCAGTGATGCACCAAAGATAGTGAGATCTATTTTTCTAAATGTCATCAGATCTCTGTTGTGTTCTGTAAAATGCATGGTGGCATAGGATTGGGCTCAATTCTATTCCCAGTGCAAGGATAGAAGGGTTTGTTTTTTTTTAAGGGCACTGAAGGATGTCCATTGGAGAAGAGAAAGCAGTCCCAGAAGAGGTGATGGGACTGTCATCTAGCAGTTATACTCCAGGCAACTTTTCCTAGAGCAAGTTGGGCAGTTTTTACAGTATGTGCCAAGAGGGACAGGTGCCCTCACTACAGTACATGTTAGCCAGTATGAGCTAAGGAGTCATGCTGCACAGGCACTGAAAGAATGACTATACACATACATGCAAACACATTCATGCAATTGATTGTAGAAACCAAAATATCTCTTACAAAGGATGACATTTAAAAAAAAAACAGCCTGGTTCTTATAACTTGAAATGAAAACGATGTTTTAAACTGTCAACTCTTCCTTAGTCTGTTGTGGAGAAACATAACTATTCTTCTCCTAATATTCATGGACAACTGACCTGAGATTATCTCCTCAAAATTAGCTGGAAGCTAATCTGTCCCTATTAATCAAACCCAGAATCTGGGACATGTCCTCTTACCTCGTGAGCTACCTAGCCCCAGACAAACAAGATTCTCTTATCTGTAACTCTAAACACTTTCACTGTCTTTAGAGATAAGTGGTGGAGATAGGGCTGGAGATAAATGACTCTTTTTACCTTTAGCTATTTTCCCCCATTCAGTTACCAAACATGTATTTAGCACTTCTAAGGATTGTGGGTGCATTGAAAAAAAAAATGGAAAAAAAAAAAAAAAGACAAGATTCCTAATCTCGTTAAACTTTGTTGTCTGATCTTTCAACTCCTAAAACAGGGTTGGAGGTTGTTGTACACAATGTTTAGGATTGGCCTACAGGATGAGGTACACTCAGGTGCACCCTCAGAATAGAAGATCACTGCAAGGCAATGGTTTGAGTGAAAGTTAGACTAGCAAAGAAACCCGGCAAAGCAGGTTTCAGCCTTATGAGACAGTAATGAGCTCAAGAAGCAGCAAGGTAAAGCAATTACCTTCCTGTTACAAAGAAGATCTGCTGTGACACCCCCTCCCCCCCAGAATCACATTATGCACACAAGCTAGCATCCCCTTAGACTGTATTACACATAATGAAATAAGCCATGCATTTCTTCAGCATCATCTGTCACCCAGCCATCCCGTTATTGCATTAGTCCATAGTCTGCACTCAGGAAGTATTGGGAACGGTATACCATCCATAGCCACTAAGCAAGTTAAAAAAAATAGTCAAAGACCTTCATGGCTTAGCCCCCTCCAACCTTTCTAGTCTTTTTTACATTTTCTTCCCCAGCTACACCCTCCCTTTCCCCTCATTCTGTGATCCAGAGACATTGGCCCCTTCACTGTTCCTTGCACAAGACGGCCTCTTTCCCAACTCCAAGCATTTTCACTGCCTGTCCCCCATGGCTGGAATTCTCTCCTTTCTCGTTTCCATTCCCTGGCTTCCTTTGTTTCCTGCAATTTCCTCCTAAAATTCCAACTTCCTTAGAAAGTCTTTCCTGATCTTCCTTAATCTTAATGCCTTCTGTCTAATGACTATCTCAAATTTATCCCATAAATATCTTGTTGGTTCATAGTTGTGAGCATGTTCCTGCCCCACCCCCACCTGTGAGCTCTTTGAAGGCACAGCCCATTTGTGTGTGAGTGTGTGTGTGTGTTGTTGTTGTTGTTGTGGTTTTGCTTTCTTTGTATCCCCAGTGCCTGGCAACAGCTGTGTTGTTGACTGACTAAGTGACTACAGCAACATCTACAAAGGAAGAGTAATAAGAGAGATTTGGGTAGGAGCATCTGGGCCCTTTTATCAACAGATATGATTTCCCATGCCTGTTGAAAACCAAGATCTATCTCATTCTACTTTCTCCATAAGCCTGTATCTTAAACAAAGCTGAGAACCACTTCACTATCCATGACATGAAAACCTGCTAGTGGTAGTAATGAGTTGTTCCATGTAATTAACAACCTGCTTCAGTTAAGGAAGGATTTGTTAAACCTTCTGTTGTAATGACAGTAGGATAAAGCAGATTTCTTGATCCCTCTAACTCTTAGAATTCTCTCATTCCTCATATAATCACATATGTATATGCTTATCTGTTGATGAATCATATACCTCTCAGCAAAATATAAGATCCTTGAGGGCAGGAAGTATTGGTGTGTATTTGTGTCCCCAGTGACTAGAACCTGACTTGAACCTTACTAGCACTTTGTAAATATTTAGGATTTTTTAATTGGTTGAAAAGAGGAAAATTTATGCTTAATATAAGAAAAAAAGTTCCTAACAGAGTTAACTGAATTGGGGGAGAGGAACCTCTTTTAGAGTGAAGGTTCTGTGATAATTCTGGTAACATTAAAAATATTAAAAGGAGGATGGAGTATTTTTTAATTGTCCTGTCATTGTTGATATTGTTTGGAGTAAATTATGATCTACATTATTGTGCTACAAATAACAAAGATGAGGAATTCAGAGAAACCTTACAAAATTTGTATGAAATTTCACAGAATGAAAAGTCAGAAGCCACCAGGAAAACAATGTATATAATAATGTTGATCAGCTCAATAAAAAGATCTTTAAAAGGAAAATTAACTGAGCAATTGTGATGACTAATCTTGATCACCGATAACAGATAATGAAACACTCTGGAAATGACTTCGATATAAAAACAAAAAGCATCAATAAATCTTTTTTTTTAAGAAAATTAGACAAGTACTTTAAACAAGTAGACCCAGATGTTCTTCATACCTTCCATAACCATTTCAAAATCATGTTTTTTCAACTGTCTTAAGTGTCTGAAAGAACACAGCCTGGATATGGGGCAAAATTGGATTGCCCTATTGATTGTCATCTTTCTCCCCTCCTCCTTTATATTACCAGCTTCTAATATCATTATATCCCTTACCTTACCTACCTACTCTCTTCAGCTTAAGGCGATTAGTGGAAGTATAGTTATTAAAACGTCCTTTAAAGACCACTTGAGAGAGACATCTGTGACAGTTTTTCTTAAGAATCAAAACATGTTTCTTTTCCCTTGTCACTTTTGCTCACAATGTGTTAGCATTGTGTTTTTACGTTGAGCTACAAACGTTATGAGAAGTGCTAGGAAAATGGATAAACATGAATATTTCACCATTTCTTTCATTTGTTGTTCTTCAATAACTTTTAAACAGCTCACTAATTTTCCAAAGACCTTTGGAGGCAAAGACTAATTTCATTTACAAGAAGTGATCCCATTCTAGTCTGATCCATCATTTGACACATGGACAACATTAGGTAGTATTGTGGATAGCAAAGTAACCTTGGAATCAAGATGACCTAAGTTCAAATTCTGCCTCACTAACAATTTGATCGTGGGCAATTTATTTAACCTTTTCTAGACTCAGTTTCCTTACCTGTAAATTAATAACAGTGGCATCCACCTTAGGCTTGTTGTGAAGATTAAATGAAATAACATATCTAGTGCTTCACAAACTTGGAAGTGCTATGTTAACGTTATTGCTGTTGCTGTAACTTATATTATATGAAGAAACTGAGGTCAAGAAAGGCATGCCCAAGGTCATACCAGTAGTTTGTGGTAGAGCCAGGATTAGAATCCATGATTCTGACTAACTCCCTTCTGCAAATTCAACCCATCCTAAAACTAGAAAGCTACGTTCTAAATCATTAGTATGAAAAGACTTTAAGAAAGCTTGTATGCCATCTGACTCAAAGTTAAAGCAAATTTGTGAAGGCAGAAAGAACTTCAAGAAAGACTAAAAAAGATTTTGAGATGAAAATGAACACACAATAACACCACCTAAAATAAATTAAATTTAGCTACAATGTACACTTACTATTTTTCATCCACTCCTCTGTCCTCCCACCCCACTTCTGCTTTCTTATTCCTCAGTAAGCTTCAGGGAAAGCGATTTCTCAGAGTTCTGTGTGATTGCCTACATTTCAACAATGACCAATGACTTGTACCCTATGCAGGATGATTTCTGTTTTAAAATTAGAGTGAGATTTCTACCTGCAAAGGTCAATCCCAACCATTTCTAAACTCTCAGGTTCATTCAAGAACTATTTACTGTATTTGTTCTATGCTCAAGGCCCTATGATAGGCACTGGTGAGAGGTGGTGGAAAGGGATACAAAAATTCATGGCAAGGCTCTTGTCCTCAGGGAATAAATCATTCCTGCCCACTTCTACTCTTGTCTCCAAGAAAGGAAGGAAGGAAGGAAGGAAGGAAAGAAGGAAGGAAGGGAGGGAGAGAGGAAGGAAGGAATGGAAGGAGGAAAAAAGGATGAAGGAATGGAAGGGAGGAAGGAAGAACGAAGGAAGGAAAGAAAAGAGACAGAAAGGGGAAAAGAAAGAAAGAGAAAAAGAGAAAGAAAGAAAACATGTTATCACATAAACACAGTCAAATAAAACATATTCACACACAGGTCACCTCCAAAAATTCATTTCTTATTCTACATCTTAGTCTGCAATCTCACTGTCACGAGCTCAGCATAGCTCTTCTTTGTTGGTTATCTAGAATCATATATGGTCACTTACAATATTGATGTTATAGTATAAATTGTTTTGTTTCTGCTCATTTCATTATGAATCAATTCATAAAGTGTTTACATGTTTCTTTGAAATGAACATTTCTTTTTCTATAGAAGATAGTTAAAACATTTATGAAGCACTTACTATGTGACAAGTGCTGTGCTGGGCATATTTGCACAAATTTGATACTTAATAAATTTTTATTGGTCATAATTTCCCTTCAATTCTGTCTTCTGTTGCCCTCTTTATACCAATCACTACTGTACCATGCTACTTAATGTCTACAATGATTCATATTTTACTCGGCTAATTGCCTGCTATTGATTTTATTGAATTGTAATGAATAGTAAACTTCAGATTTAGAAATAATCTTTAGAACCTTGCCACCACTTAGTTTTTTTTTTTACTAGTCAACAAGAATCATGGCTAGTATGCTTCATTTGAACATACATAATAGGAACTGGTCTAGACTCACAGCATTTCCTGAGTAGCCACTTAACACAAATAACTTGTGGGGAAGATTTGTACTGTAGAAAGAGTTCTGGATTTTGAATCAAAGAACCTGAGTTTGGGTCTTGTTTCAGCTCCTTCCTACCTGTGTGATCTTGGGTAAGTTATTTAACCAATCTGAGCCTCAGTTTTATCATTTGCATTATGACACAGGTGGTAGCTTAGCTCCCTTCCTGCTCTAGACTTATGATCATATTCTACTTGAGAAATGCTTTTTCCCAGTTTGGTTCTGTGCAAAGTGAACTGAATAGCTACAATCATACTAACTTAAAAACTGATTTCCCTCATTCTAATTATCATCTATGTCTTTTCTCCCTTTCCCAGGCAAAAAAGTCCTCTACAGTCAGTGCCTCAACTCCATCTCCTCTCACTCTATTTAAGACTGAAAATGTTCTCTCGAAAGTCAACAGTGAACTTTTAAATGCCAAATTTAATAGTTTCTTCTAAGTCCTCATCCTTGATCTCTCTGCAACCTTTAACACTACTGACCACCCTCTTTTCCTGGATATTCTCTCTTCTCTGGGTCGTCAGGGCACTTTCTCTCCTGGCTGTCCAACCTGTCTGACTATTCCTCAGTCCCTTGTTGCCTCTTCATCCATGACATACCCAGGCTCAGGGCTCTGTCATGGACCCTCTTCTCTTTTCTCTCTACATCTCCCTCTTGTTGACTTTGCCCCCTTCTAAAAATTCAAGATATCTCTATGCAGATGATTCTCAGATTGATATATCCAGTCCTAGTCTCTCTTCTGAGCTCCAGCCACACATCAAAACCTTTTGGACATTTCAAACTGGATGATCCAAAAAGGAATCTCAAACTCCCTATGATCCCAAAACGAGTGCTCATTATCTACTCCTTAATCACCACCCCTCCAAAAAATCTCTTACAAACTTCCCTATTACTATTGAAGCCACCATCATCCTTCCAAGTACTGAGGTTGGAAACCTCAGTGTTAGTCATGTATCTTGATTTTCACTCACCTTACATACCCAATTAGTTGTTAGACCTTGTTATTTCTACCTTCACAACACTGTTCATATACTATTCATAGTTTAGGTTTCCCTGAACTATGTCTCATCGAGCCTGATTCCTCAACAATCCTTCTATTTTCTACATAGCTGTCCTAAGTGATTTTCCTTAAACACAGGTCTAATCATGTCAGCTTCCTATTCAACAAACTTTTGTAATTCCCTTTTATCTCTAGGATAAAAAGCAAAAAACTGCTTTGGCATTTCAAGTCCATAACAAACTGAACTCTTATTATTTCTCCACCCTTCTTACATCATACTTCCCTCCTGGAATTGTGCAGCCCTATTGACCTACTCTTCTTTACATACAACATTACATCTCATCTCTGTTTCTTTGCACTGACTATCCCCCTTCCAGGAAATAAAGTGATATTCAGAACATAAATGTAGTCATACAAGGGCAAAGGATGACTTAAAACTTATCCTTATGAGGAACTGGGAGGCAAGAAGTAATTCCAACCAACAAAAGGGATCACAGGGTCATAGATTTAGGGAGAGATGAATTCCTAGATGCTATCTTGTCCAATTTCCTCTTTTTAAATATGCAGAAATGAGGACCAGAGAGGTTAAGTCACTTGTCTTAGGTTACCCAGGTGATAAGTAAGAGACAGGATTTAAACCTAGATTCTCTGAATCCAAATCCTGCACTCTTTCCACAGTGATGAGGCCTTGTAGAGAGAGAGGGACCATCTAGGGGCAGTGGTGGCCAATAGATAACTCAAAACAAGATAGCCCTGTGGGGAGAAAACATGTTACTTCCCCCAGAGGGAATGAACATACATAAATCTGGACATTGACATTCTCGAATAAAGTTGTATTTGTTACATAGTTACTACTCTTCACTCTACACTGGATTTACTTAGAAAATTCTTTAAACTTTCAACAAATCAAAATCCAACCTTCTATGCTTTTCCTCTTCCTTCTCCTCCTCCTTCTTCTATTATTATTATTATTGTTATTAATTATAGACTTGTCCTGGTTGAGTGTGAAGTAGCTGGTCACAGGCCCTACCTGATCAGTAATGGAAACTGATCCATTTCAAACCTCGTTTGCCCTCTTTAGGCAGCCTGCTGTGCCCCCTTATCTTCCTCTCCTTTCATGTCCCATGCTCCCAGAGACTCACTATATTTATAGCTGATTTATGGCAGACACTTGATCAGCTTTAACTCACAGCTTTAAACCACTGAATTCCCAAACTTAAGTGATTCAACAGCCTCCTCAATAGCAAGGATTACAGTCATGTACCATCTCCACTCATATTATTTTCAATACAAACAATCCTCCTTTTCTACAATCCAGGATGTTAAGAAGACTGGAAACCATGTTGTATGAGGGTGAGTTGAAAGCACAGGGGATGTTTACCATAGAGAAGAGAAGAATTAAGGGGACACAATCCCTTTTCAAGTAATTGAAGGGCTGTCACGAGGAAGAAGGATTAGTCTTTTTTCTACTTTGCTCTAGAGGACAATGTACATACTTAGCAGAAAGGCAGATTTATGAATGGGAAAAGTGAGCTTCCTTTAGAGAAGGTTTACCTTCACTAGAGGTCTCCATGCCAGGATTGGAAGACTATTTGTTGCCCACATTATAGAGGTGATTCTTGATCACGTATAAGTTGGACCAGAAAGGATAAATAACCTCCAGGTTTTGTCTATAAGGGCTTCTCAGCCATTTCAATCCAGTCCAAAGTTTACCAAATAGGTTGAATTCTGATATTTTGTCCCTAAAGCTAAAGGAGAAGCTTTCTTGAGCCTCCTGTCATGGGTATTAAAAATTATTCTGGCCATTTCTTAAATACAGATACTCCTAATTCTCAGATGCTAACATAGCATGGAGATTTCATCTTAAAGCTGCCAAGAACGTATCAGTCTGTAACCCACTCCACTGGAAGCCACAAATATTTGGCCTTGAGTAGAACCATGATGATCTACATGCCCAAAACCCTATCCTAGGTAAGCAAAGGACGTGCCTATCTCATCCAAATATCTAACATTCCATTTGTAAGTTTCTTCTCTCTTGGAGTTAGAGTGGATCTTAATCACAGGTTATAAACGTGGGTCTTTTTAAAGTTTGTAAAATTCTTTGGCCAGTTAAGAGTAAAATTGAATTACTAATGCTTAAGAACAACATTATTGCTTCTCTCAGTGATTTTGTTCACTTCTCACTTTAAATTGGTTCATGAAGTCAGGGAGCAATAGGAACTGTACTCAAAATGGGGTTCAGGTGTCCTACTATGCCCTTTCTTCTGTTCAGCTATTGATTTGTACAGAAAGTTCTTGATAGTTCTTTAAGGAAGGATATGAGGAGAGGTGCATGTATTTGTCTTTGGGACTTAGAATCTACACCATTGATTAGGCCTCTGGGCATACATACAAAAAGACAGAAAGAAAGCAAGACATGCTGGAAAATGCAATAGAATCTATTTATTAATTGAGTTTACAAATCAGTCAGAATTTAGATTGCCCAGGAGTAGAGTCTGTACACAGCAACATGGATCTTGATCAAATGAGCTAATGTATATGAAAGCACCTTTTAAGCTATAAAACACTAGACAAATATAAATACTTTTCACATGCTTCTCTACAAAGAAAGGATTATAGTGTTAGTGGAAAACTACTTTTGGAGTCCCAGAATGTAGGTCCTTTATAACCCTTTTTATCCTTTTATAAAAACTGAGTCATGTCCACCAACCCTAAGTAGACTGGATTTTGGTTAGGTCCAATTTGAATTTTTCCTCTGGTCCAAAACAAGTCATGCTAAAATTTAGAAAATGTCACAGGATTATTATCTTCCCTGTGTGAGTCAGTAGTTGCTCTCAGAGCTGCTCTATATGTAACTAAAGACTTGAACATAGGAATGTGAGATTGTATAAGGGTTGGGGATAGGTATGACTATAAGGAATCACATATTGAGAAAGAAACACTCACTCAACATGCTGGTGAACCTATTTCCTCAAGCCATTTTCAAGGCTTCTCTAGTTCCATGTCTAGCCCCATAACTTACATTATTCTCTTCAGGCTAATAGGCACAGGGCATTGAGTTTACAAGATAACAAAAAATAGTTTAATAGCTCCAGCCTGGCACACACATCTGTCAGCATGATTAATATGGCATTTAACATCTGGTTGTTCTTTACTTAGCATGGTAAATATACTCAACACATTGCTTTCCTCTAACTATCTCATATCTAGGGTAAGATAGCATGGAACCCCTTAATGACACTTAGGGGCATGTGATCTTCTTGGCCTACTATGGTACTACCTCTCTAGGTATTAGTTTTACTTACAGGGTGTGATATGCTGGAGTAGAAAATTGGGGTGCTTTTTTATTAAGTGAGTCCCTATACCCAATTTCACTATTATTAAAAGAGAAGTTGATTGGAGTTTTGTTTGATTTTTGTATAAGCCTTTGGTTATAATTTATTTAAGAGTATATTTAAATGTTTGGGTATAATATTCTAGGTCCCAGGCAACAGAAATATTCTCTTTTACGCCAGCATTCAAGGTTTGCCACAATGTGCTTCCTCCCTATCATTCCAATTTTATCTCCTCTTACTCCCTTTCACATAGCCAATGGTCCACCCAAACTAGACTCCTTACCATTCCCCAAATATGTTTTTGTTGTTTGTTTGTTTTTACCTTATATCTCCATGATTTTGGCCAATTTGGTGATACTGTCTCCCCCCTCCCCACCTCCCTGATTTCTTTGGGTACTTTGTACCACTCTCAGTTATCACAGTCCAACTTCTATTATGGTTATCTGTTCACTTGTATTATCTCCCCTACTGGATAACAAGCTCTATGAGGTCTTCATTTTATTCCCCCTTTTCATCTCACTCCACACTTAGTGAATTTCTTTGTACTGAGGAGGTATGCAACAAAAATCTGTTGATTGATGAATAAAGAAACAAATTAAATACTAATCCTGTTCTCAATATTTTAGAAAAATTGGTTAGGAAGGATTGGATACTTTAGGAAGGTAGAAGAGAAAAACTATTCATTGTATATGTCTGGCTGGCATAAATTAGCTCTAATAGCATAAGCAGCATATTGTTGAGCCCAATCCCAATAGCTAAATCCAAATAAAGAACAGGGTTCTATACCCATCTATTGTTTTTAACAGGAGGTGGTCAAAACAGGGCACAGCAATTTGATGACTGACATGGAAGACTAGCCTAAAAAATGAATTAAGTCAAGGACTCTAATAATTAGAAGGGCTCACAGACGTCATTTGGCACAACATATACCTGAAAAAGAAACCCTTCAACAATATTTCTGAAAATTGATCATAGAAACTATTCTTGAATACCTCCAATAATGGAAAATCTATTGCTTCTCTAGTCAGCTCATTCCACTTCTGGATAGCTCTGACTTTAGAAAGTTCCCTCTCCCCGACCCCCAGCCCCAGTAGGAGCTTATATCTTTCTCTCTTCAAATTCTATCCATTGTTCCCAGACCTGCCCTCTTAAGCCAAATAGAACAAATATAACCCTTCTACAGCATGAAAAGTCTTCAAGTCATTGAAGACAGCCATTATGTTCTTGTCTTCTCTTCTCCATATATGGTATGATCACAAAGTCTGTCATCACCCATGCAGATCCACTTCGGACATTCAACTATCAATGCCCTTCCTAAAATATGATGCATATAACTCAATAAAATACCCTACACAAGAGAGATGGATAGCAGGGCTGTAACCTCCTTGGCCTTTATTAATGCAGCCCAAGATCGCATTGATGTTTTGGGCTGCCAGATCACCTTGGTGGAGTGATATGGAACTTTTAGTCCACTAAACTCCCCTCCAAGTAGATATGTTTTGTTTTGTTTTTAGCTGAAGGACTGATCATATCTCCTCTAGTTTGCCCTCCCAAAATTTACTTGTGAAATTATATTTGAATAAATGTAATTGAATAGATATTTCAATCAATCAATATGCATTTATTGAGCATCTGCTTCATGTGTAGTACTGCACTAAACCCTGGGGATCCAAAAAGAGGCAAAAGATAATCGCTATCTTCAAGGAGCTTATGATCTAATGTGGGGAAACAACATGCAAACAAATACATACAAAGCAAGCAATACGGAAAAAATAGATAATCAACAGAGGGAAAACACTGGAATAAAGAGGGTTTTGGGAAAGCTTCCCAGCAGGCCAGGAATGTCAGTGGTCAGAGTGGAGGAGGAAGAGCATCACAGGCATGAAAAGACAGCCAGAAAAAATTCCAGGAGTTGAGGAGTGGAGCATCTTATTTGTGAGACAGCCAGGAGGCCAGTGTCACTGGATTGAGGATTATGTATTGGAGAGGAAGGTCTAAGAAGATTGGAAAGGTAGGAGGTAGCTAGGTTATGAAAAGCTTTGATTCTAGAACCAATAGGGAGCCACTGGAGTTTATTGAGTAGGGAAAGTGACATGATCAGACCTGTGCTTTAGGAAAATCATTTCAGTGACTGAAAGGAGAATAGATTGGAATGAAGGCAGGTAACTCACTATATACAAAGTACTGGTACTTGTGATATATCATTGCATCCTCATGCTTCCCTATTCCTGCCCCCATCCCCACCCCCAAGCAATATGACTTATTTTAATCTTACTGCCAGCTATGACTTACTGGTGTTTTTTATTGGTGCCCCATCTTTTTCTTACTTTATTGGGTGTTTATTTATCATTATATGACTTTGAAAAGGTACTGTTACTCTTACTATTCAGTTAGCACTGTCTTTTCCAGAAAATGTTTTTTTTTAAATCTAGAATTGCATAGAGCCATAGAATGTTAGAGAGAGAGGGGGTCCTTAGAGATCATCTAGCCCCATGTCTTTATTTTACAGAGAAATTAAGTGATTTGGCCAAGCCAAACCACTAGTGTAACAATTAAGCAAACATTTACTAAACCTAAAATAAGCACCACACTGCTTTGTTGTTGTTCAGTGGGTTTCCATTGTGTCTGACTTTTTGTGACTATCAAAGATACTGGAGTGGTTTTCCATTTCCTTATCTAGCTCATTTTACAAATGAGGAAACTGAAGCAACCAGGTTTAAGTGACTTGCCCTAGGTCACACAGCTAGCAAGTGTCTGAGGCTGGATTTGAACTCATGAAGATGAGTCTTCCTAACTCCAAGCCCAGGACTCTACCCACTTCACTACCTAGCTGCCCCTTGGCCTTGCGGAAAAGAAAAATAATTATTAAAAAAAAAGATTCCTGACATCAAGAAACATATTCTATTAACATTCTATTAGTTAAGGGAAGAATAGGGACTATAATCCAGGTTTTTTTATTCCTGGGCCATCTATGTTCTGATTAATAATGTTGATAAAGAATTGAATGACAATAATAAATATATTCTATTCTGATGCCTCATCATGGCATGAAAGTGACACTGAATTCTCAAAACTATGCCATTAGAGAGCAAGAACTGAAAGCTTCTACCAAAGTGGAAAGGCTTCAAAAGCATGGGTTCAGTGATGCGTTGTGTACCCATCATCTCTAGGTCAGCCCACTAGAATTCAGAGAGGCTCATTCCAGGTTGAGTACAGAATTTATACTTACACATATGCATGCATGCATACATACATACATGTGTATATGTATATGAACATATGTGTAGGTACACATGCATACACACATACACACCGAGCAATTCTCAAAGATCATGTTAGAGAAAAATTTTGTTCTGCACCAGTGGAGGGAGTAGTGGAAATCATTGATCCTTGAAGTGCTGAAATATGCCAATAATGAAAAGAAAGTTAAATAATAAGGTGGAAGACTGAAAACTGTCTCACAGACATGGTATAACTTTTTCTAGTAGAGACTCATTTGACAGATCAACAGAGAAATCAATTATGACTTCAGAAGTCTGAATGAAGAATGATGAATCATGCCTTTTCCCACCTCTCTTGGTATATAGGTGATAAATTAGTGGTGAAGAAACAAGATATTTTAAAACATGAACAATGTGCTGATTTGACTTTTCTTAACTATGGTGAGTTATTACAGGGGAGGGCTTCTATTTGCTGTGGTGAAGAGGGAAGTTGTGGAGTTAGTGGGCAGTGACAGGAATGCAAAAGAAAAGAGCATCCATAAAACATTTTGAAGACTGCACAGAAGCAGGGAAAGGAATTCATAAGAGGACAAAAACTGAGCAATTTTGTTACAATCCAGGTTCAATTCAAAATAACCTGTTAAGAACAAACTGTATATAACAGAAGCTCATGATTTCACATGCAAATTGAATGATTATTTTAAGGTACACACACACACACACACACACACACACACAAGAAAATTCATAGATGAATACATGGGTATACTGGTAAATGTTTAACAACTTTTTTCCAGAAGAAAAAGAAAAAATGTACTCACAACACTCTTAGTTTAGTCTGCTTTGTTACCATTTTCTGTGTCACTTTCTAAAGTCTAGATATTCAACAAAACAATAAATCCATCTCTGATTTGTAGCTTTTGCTGATTTCTGAGATAGAAATGCTTGCACTGAAGATTTAATGAATGGTTCTGGGGAACGAGCTCAAGCTGACTCTAGCACACCTCTGTACGAATGTCACTTTCATGGAAGTGAACAGAATACAGGGAAGGCAAGGGAAGGGAGAAGAGAATAAACATTTATATAATGCCTGCTATGTGCCAGACATTGTGCTAAGTGCTTTACAAATTTATCTCATGTGATACTCTACTCAATTGTAAGATTTTATTTCTGACAAAAAGTTGGGCTTCCAACCAAGATGTGGGCCACCCCACTTCTCTTGTAAGATCAAAGGAGTTTTGTTTCCCCCTTCAGGTATTTCCTCTTTATTACATGGCATTATTGAAGAATGCTCCAAGTTAATTCATTCCTGTTTAAATTTTTGAGAATATAATGACCCTTACCATAGGTTTCTCATTCCTATACCACTATTCATCTTTTTCAGACCTTCATTCTCAGGGAAGAGAACCTTTCCCAAGGCCTCAGAGAACAATAATGAAAGGTTGTTGCCTCAGGTTTCTGAATCAGAGGTATTGTGATTCCAGTGGTAGATCCAGAAAGAAAAAAAAAAAAGGTTAACAAGGTCTTGTTATAGCCAGCTACCCTGCTGTTCAGAGAAACCTGGCTTATGTGAGCCACGCAGGTCTTGACATTTGTATCAAGATTGCTAATGGCTAGCCAATCACATTACCATCTGAAAGCAGGCATTAATACCCAACTTGTGTCAATTATACCACCCAATACTAAATAATACAGAGGAGAGGAAAGATTAGATAAGTGATCTATAGAAGTAATTAGATATCCCATCTAAGGTATTGGAATAATTTTCATATTCAATGATATCCTGCTGTTTATTCTGTAGCTTGCATTTCTTTTCCACTATTTATATTCTACCTAAAGGGATCTGAATTAAAAGAAGCAGAATAACAAAGGGAGATGGCATGTGGCCTTTTAAATCATTCTGTCAACAGCAAATTCTAAAATTCTATCCCTCTTATCACAATAGCTGCCTAATTTTACTTCTGTTCTTTTGAAATATAGTTTATATACAATGGCTCCTGTCTTTACATAAAAACTCAAATCTTCGACCAAAAGCCAAGGAGACTTGATCTTTAGAGAGTTAAGCCTCCCCCCCCACCCCATGATGAGTTCAATATATCAACAAAAAAAGATCCCAGAGTCTAAAAGTCACTTGAGTTATCTCTACCCAGAACAACTTAGCAGGTAAAGACTTAGGAGGCTTCTGGCAGACTCAAAAACAAACAGGGAATTGGCAAAATTTAAACTGAAGATCCAACAGTTCACTGCAGGCTTTGTGTTCCAAGGGTCTTATCTTTTTTGTGTGTCATGGACCCCTTTGGCAAACTGGTGAAGTTTATGGAACCCTTCTCAGAATAATGTTTTAAATACATTAGAAAAAATACACAGCATGACAAAGGAAAACAGTTATATTCAAATGTTAAAATTCAATCAAATTTTGAAAATTAAAACTTTAAAAAAATAAAAATATTAAATCAAAATTTAAAAAAGAAACTAACAGGGTCCCATGTTAAAAATTCCTGTTTATACAGATGATATCCCAAAAGCCTCAGTGCAGTTTTAAGCTATTACTGTACTGAGGTTTTTGGGACACCCTCTATAAACATCTTTACCTAGGATGGCCATAAAAGCAATGAGTGGTGTCACTGTCACTCTAATATCACTCCTTTTTTTCTTTCTGTCAATTTTCTCAATTTATATATGTAGGACTATAATACAGAGCACACCCAACACCCCTGCCACCATCTCTCACTTCCTCTTTTTCTCTCTTCTTGTCCCCTCCTTCTTACATTTTTTTTTACTTTTTCCTCCTCTTCTACTCCTTTTCTTCCTCTTCATTCCATCCTTTTCTTTACATATGTCTAGACCTGCCAGTGACACCAAGCTGTGTATAATGGCAAAACAATGGTGGACCTGAAAGCCTAGAAACTACTGAGCTTTTTTTTTTTAAACATTAAATCTATCTTTCCCTCCAGTTTTATTAAAGGGCTTCCAAGAAGACCAGCTCCATTGTGATGGAAGAAGATGGATTCTGCCATAATAGTTTTCAAAAGAACAACTGCTGTCACCAGCAATTATTAGATTTCTTTTGGAATTGGTTATTATTCCATCCATGGAATGGGAGTAAAAACAGACATGGCTTAGACTTCCACAGAAGTCCTACTCCATGCCCCAACATGAAGCCTCCTCAATGAAATACAGAATCATTCAAAAGAGGTCAAACTAATATGGCCTCAATATGAAAGCAAAATTAGTGAAAAATGCATATTGACTAGATTACAATAAGCTGTCCACTGTTTTAGCCCATAATGCACACTTTTTGGGTAATGCTGAAGATAGGCAATGGAATGAATTCAGAATTGTATATAATATCACACGTGAAAACAATGCAATGCAATAATTATGTCTTGTGTCTTTTCTGTGCAGAGTACTATGCTAGGATTCAGGCAAGTATTCAACTTAGATAATGACAGGAACTTCACCCTCAAGGAGCTTACATCACAAATAGCCAAATATGCAATGTTATGTGATGAATGCAATGAAGAATTAGCAAAAAAGTGACTATATGAGGTCTAAGGGGGAAGGTCAAAACCAATTCAGGGGAATCACTGAAATTTCATAAAAGAGGTAGTGTTTGGGTTTGGAATCAAGTCATAGGTTGGCATTCAAAAAGAGAAGAGGTGGAGAGAAATATTCCAGGAAAAGGCAATCACTGCATCAAAGGCACTGTGACAAAGAGGTGTTTGTCTTGTTTAGAGCACAGAGTACGTAGAGGAAAATAACATTTGACAAGGTAAAAAAAGGTAGGATGATGTCAATATTTGTAGGATCATGAATGCCAAACAGAGGAGTTCTAACTTTACTTAGTAAGTAATAGAGACCCTCTTAATATTTTTGAGCAGAGGAACTGTGTGTCCAAACAATTTAAGAATGATTATCATGAGAGTGCATTATGGATAGATTAGACTTAGAACAGAGAATGAAGGAAGGAAGGAAGCTCTCTTGAGAGGGTATTATTATAGTCCAAACAGGTGGTAATAAAGAGCTATACATCCTAAGTTCAGATACAAGGAAGAGAGAGGAAGGGATAAATCAAGAGTCTAGTAATTTATGCCATAGGAGTGAATAAAATAGCCAAGAGAAGTATGGAGAGAGAAGAGGGAAAACCTTGGGGAAGTTCACACATTACGGGGTCAAGAAGAAAACTGGGATCAGTGAAAGAGACAAGGGAGATATTACAGATTGGAAGGAGAACCTAGAGAGTATGGTATTTATGAAGTGGAGGTATAAAAGAGAAGGGAGTAGGAGAATAGTGTCAAAAACTACAGAGAAGTTAAGAAGGATAAGGAAGTTTTGACATCTTCAGAGCATTTGATGTTTTGACCACCCCCTTCTCTCAGAGACTCAATCTTCTTGAACTTTTGGGGACACTAATCATTCTTGGTTCTCCTTCAGCTTATCTGGCCACTCAGTCTTTTTTGCTGAATCATCAACCATGTTGTGCTTATTATGCATGGGTGTACTCACCCAGTTTATCCTGGGACATGTTCTCTTGTAGAAGATCATAGAGAACAATAGATCTAGAGCTGAAAGGGAGTTTAAAAAATGAGGACATTAGTCTAGATAACTCCTAAGATTCCTTCCAGTTCCAGATCTGGGATCCAAATGATTTATGATCCCAAATCTAGATTCTTTGAAACAAAGAGCTAACATATATTGGGACTCTAAATCATTTGGCTCTCCACGATAGAGGTTTGTCTTTCTCACATTTGTTTCAAATTTATCTGATAATAAATTTATTCAAATTTATTTTATTTATCATGATGATGCAGCTCCTCGTCATATCTGAACATGGCACCATGAGACCCTTACAACCCACCACATCCAATACAGCCAACTGATTAGAATACCATTGTTACATTGATCCAATGGCAATCTGTATTGGATTTTAAAGCAACTAACAGTGAATGATTAATGACTATTTTGTTGGGCTGCAAACCCTTTATTATGGAAAATGTAGTAAAACTCCATTTTAGTACTGCTGTTGGGAACAAAGATAAAACCTATGTTATAGGTTTCCTGTGTTGTAATGAAAAAGAGTCATATATGCTCTTGTGGTAGAGACCCTGAAATATAACCAAATAGCTAACAGAGTTATCTTAAAGCAACATTATTCTGCTTCGACTCAACCTCAAAGAAGGAAAGACTTGAAAATTTTGGCTGCATTTCTAGCATAGGTCGAAAGTAGGTAAGGCCGATATTTGCTAATGAATTAATTGGGTAATATTTTCCCCTTCAGATGTAAAGCCATATCCCCCTATATCCTGATCTCCTATGCATGAAGGAGAGAAGACCCTGCTTCTTCTGATTCTTTGCCTTTTGCTCCATTGAAGTGAATTTATGCATGATAGAAAAAAGAAATACTAGCTATTACAATGGTTCTTTGTACAAAGCATCCACATCAGGCATCCTGTCACCATCTCATTCTCTTTGGGGCAGCAAATAGGTTTCAAAAGATATCCTTATGGTCACACATGCACACAGACATATGTGCCGGTCGGGCCGTGCACTCTCCTTCTAACAGGAGCAGGCTGCCAGGGTCATACTCACCAGTCCTCGGAGCCCACCTGGATAAACACAGAGACGAGCTGATCAGGAGGTGCAAGCACTCGAACTTTATTCGAGACCATCACAGCAAGGCCAAGCAGGAAAGCAAGAGCAGGAGCAAGAGAGCGAGCTCTGATCCCTACCTCCCCTTATATACCTTCCTAGACCCTCCTCCTCAGCCCGCCTACTAGTGATTGGTTGTAGGATCAGATACCGGAAGGGGATGTCTGGAGTTAGCACTGCACCAAGGGAGAGGACGTGACAAAGGAAGCTAGGCCCGGATACCGGAAGGAGATGTCTGGGGTTAGCGCTGCACCTAGGGAGAAGACTAGACAAAGGGAGCTCGTTCTCTGCCGTCCCACTCCCATGTGGCACATCCCCCTGCCTCGGGACCACAAGCTCCGGTTACTTCCCCATATCCTGTCCCTACCCCAGTTCACCACAACTCCCACATGGCACAGCCCCCTGCCTCGGGAGCGTAAGCTCCGGTTACTTCCTAATATCTTGTCCCTGCCCCATCTTGCCACAACCCCCACGTGGCACGTAGCCAACATCAGACAATCCCTCACACACATAGAGGTGTATGTGTGTACACATACATTATAGATGGATAGATAGATAGATAGATAGACAGATAGATAGATAACTATAACCCAATTAATTCATTAGCAAAAGTCTACATTACCTACTTTTTACCTATGCTAGAAATACAGTCAAAATTTTCAAGTCTTTGCTTGAATAGAAGCAGAATAATATTGCTTTAAGAGAACTCTACTTGGTACTTGCTTATACTTCAGGGTCTTTACCACAAGAACATGTATGACTCTTTTTCACTACAACATAGGAAGTCTATAACATAGTTTTTATCTTTGTGTATGTATGTATTTTTATATGTCACATAGTAAGGGAGGGTGGTATAGAAAATAGGGAGGCAGAGTGAGCCAAAATGATCTGGGCTCAAATCTCATCTCTGGCATTTCTTATCTGTGTGACCTTGGGAAAATCACTTCACCTCTCTGAGTCTCAGTTTCTACAACTGTAAAATGGGGATAATAATATCTATGGTACCAATCTCAATGAGTTGTGAGGGTTGGCTAAATGAGACTATATAGGTCAAGCGCTTGGCAAACTTCAAAGTTCTATGTAAATAATAGTTATTATTACACTTAGATTCACTCTGCTCTTCCATAACTCCACCTCTATCACATTCCCTTATGGCATGTATGGGTGAGGTTGCTTATGAGGTATGTGAGGACCTCTTTCTCTGCTTTGGAAGTAGAGTCAGGTATACCTTATATAAATATTTCGTATTTATTTAGTTCTGTGTATATTTTTCCTCCCTGTCAAAGAGAAGAATATTGAAGGCAGGATCATTTCACTTTGTTGTTGTATCCCCAGTACTTGGCTTAGTGCATGGCTTATAGAAGGCCATTGATAAATGCTCTACGTAGTAATATTGATAATTACACTACTCTTAAGTGGTTGTAACTTCATAGTACAAGCAATGAATGGAAATACAAGACCACTACCAATAATAATGGATATTACTTTATGTGTTTAAAAAAAAATTATTCTGAAAAAGTGTCCATAGTCTTCATTTCACTGCCAAAGCAGTCCACTTAACACACTTACACAAACACACACACAAGCTAAGAATCCTAGAAGCAGATTTGCTCAGGTTCATGTCTCTCCACATATCTCAAATGGAAGATATTGTAATATAGTGAAAAGAACAATGGCTCTGATATCAGAGGAAATGAATTCAAATCCTACCTTTAACACCTACTCCCTATGTCACATAGGCCAAGTCAGTTGGGCACTCTTGACTTCAGTCTCCTCATATGCAAAGTGGAGGAGGAAAGGGTGGTTGAGATGGTGTCCAAGGCCCATTCTAGTTTTAGGTTTATGATCCTAAGTTACCCTTAAAGCTAGTGACAATGCTCAGTAAAGGCAATCCAGTAATAAAAATAGTAATGTAGCCCAAATAATAGGACTTGAATTTCCTACTAAGCCTCCATTTTTCATTTAGTGGAATCATCCTTGCAGGCATAATCAGCACTAGTGTCCTTGAAGTATAAGACACTGGCTTGCTCTTAAAATTAAGTGTCTACCTTAGCAATTTTGCTCAGATAATATGCAAAAATAAATAAAGTGATAAAACTAATGATGGGTGCAACAAATTGTCCCTGTAAACCTGGAGGCTAGTTGGAAGAGTTAGGCATGTGATTAAAAAGGGGGGAGAGAGAGTAGAGAAATAAAATAAGGTTGGAGATGCACAGGCTGCCCACTTTAAATTCTCAGTGCTAAGACAGAACCTTAAATACTTTATCAACACTGGAAGCTCAGTCCTGCACAATCACCACTTCCTACATGATCACATGCAAATTAGAGGGAGTAGAAATTAGAGTAGATGGTGATGAAGAACTTGTTGTCATATTTACCCCCCAAATCAATTTCTATGTCAATAAACATTTATACATTTATTAAAGGTTGAGCCTCCGGTAATATCCTATTGTAATGTTGTGGGGGAGGGGATGGCAGTTAGTCTGGGTTCTCAAAAGCTATGTCAACAGGGCATAAAGTCTAACAGGCCCTGCCAATATGAAAAAGTTTTAGACATAGGCCTCTATCCAAAGCAAGCCTAGGAGAGTAAGGAGAGGTTCATCACTAAAAAATTGGTCACCAGAGGATGAATATTTTTTTTTCTTTTGGTCACAGCAGTCAATAAATTAGTCAACAAACGTTTATCAAGTATCTACCAAGTGCTGTGCACTGTGTTAAACGAGAGGATAAAAAGAAAAACAAAACAAACAAAAAACCCTATCCCTTTTCTCAAGCTGTTCAGAGTAGAATGGATACAGCAATTCAAGAAGGCCACTTATTTAGCTTGTAGGGTATGTGATCTGCATTGGTGCAACCACGCCCACAAAATCACACCTGCTTTGCAATTTCAAAGAATATACAGAACTCAGTTGTAGTTACTGGGTAGACAAACAAAGATTAAAGGAGACTCAGTTCCTCCCCTCATATATAAATAATCAAAGTGCCACTTAAATAATTAGCTGCTATCCCATTCAGGGGAGGCTTGCAGTCAAACCAGTGAAACCATACATAGGTTTGCAGATAAAATAACCTAGCTTCCCCACTCCCCACCTCCAGCCCTTTTATTGATGGAACCAAGAAATGTTGTCTAATTTAAGTTGCCTACTGCCTGCGAGCCAGAAGTGACTTTAAAAAGCTTTGGCATGAAAATCACAATCTAAAGCTGTGAGTTGGTCCAAATTCTCTAGAAAGCAATTTAGAATTATGCTAAGAAGGGGATTAAGAGGTTCACACTCTTTGACCCAGAGATTCCACTGCTAAGTATAAGAAATAAAGTGACACACAGGGACTCTTTTTTGCCTCTTTTGGTATCCCAAGTATTTAGTACAGCTCCTGGCACGTAGTAGGTATGCATACATGTGTGTGAATGCATTTATATGTGTATGTGTGTATATATATATATATATATATATATGTATATATGTGTGTGTGTGTGTGTGTGTGTGTGTGTGTGTATTGACTGACTGACCATGCACCATACTGGCTCCTCTACTACTGTCTCCTCTGTTTTTTATTCCTTCTTAAAGTAACAGGTTTGGATGAACCCTCCAGTTTGGCTTGTGCTGAGGTACCATTTGAAACAATGGAATAGCTCCAACTCTACAGAACTGTCTGATTTAAGAGGGGAATTTAGGCTCCCCAGCAGCAATGCCAAGAGAAATATGAGTGAGTGACAGGTGAACGAGAAATCGGCAGCTAGTGTCATTTGTGTGTCTAAAAAAAATTCTGCTGTGCATACAAGACCACCCACTCAAAACAGTATGTATCCTTTCTGTTTTGTATACATAAATTGATAATGAATTGAATCACATTGAAATTGTAAATACAGTAGAATTGGAATTCTCTCCCAAACTCCTCTTTTGATTCTCCAAATGTCTGCTGGATATTTCCATTCAGATATCGTGGTGGCATCTCAAACTCAACATATCTAATGATTAAATTCATTTTCTCCCCTACTCCAACCAATCCATCTTCTTCTAGTTCTCCCTATTACTATTGAAAGCACAACCAGCCTCCCATACATCCAAGTTCATAACCTTGGAAGCATCTTTGACTCTTCCTTTTTCCTTACCCCCTACTCTTCAGTCAATCATGGCTATTTCTTCTCTCTCAGACCCAGAGCATCCCCCCTTTTGACAACTGAGAACTCTTTCCTAGTGGTCCATTCTGGCACCACAACATTTCTTGTATCTATTCTCATTTCAATTACATTACTATTACCCTAATTCAGGTCTTCATTTTATCCTACTTAGACAATTGCAATAACCTCAATCACTATTGCAATAGTTTTAAGCTCTCTCTTATTTAAAATATCCTCTCCAAAGATGCCAAAATAACACCCCCATGGCACAAGGTGGAACTTGTCACTCCTTCAATTGTGTCTTTCTGTATCATCTAAAATAATAACAAATAAAATAGTCCAGCATTTGACACCCTACTCCAACTTTCCTTTACAGACTTATTTTATACTATTCCCTTGACACTCTCCACATTTCATCAAGCCATATTATACCCCAAACTTAATGTGCCATTGCCTGCTTCCATGTATTTCCCTAAGTCATTCCCCATACCTGGCACACATTCCCTACTCATTAGAGAATCTAGGATTCACCTTCTCCTCTTTCAAAGCTCAGCTTAGTTACTACCTCCTCCAAGAAGTCTTATTAGAATATTCCCCACCATCCTAAGCCATTAGTACCTTCCCTCCTCCAATATTCCTAGGACTCTGATCTCTCATGTTTCTTTCACTCTCTCCCCTATATTGTACTTATTGGTCTGTGGGTTGTTTTCTCTTCCCCAGCAGAAGGTAAGCTTCCTGAGGTCAGGGACTGCTTTATTTTCCCATATACACTGAATTTATATCCACAGCAACCCAGTAGCCTTGCACATATTGGTCTTTGATAAATATTTTTTTTCAATCAAATTTAAACCTGACTATAACACTATTCACCAAGAATAAGATTTTTATACATGACATTTATTCACTGAATCCAAGAGGCCTTCACAATAAGTGTTAATATCCCTCAGGTCCCATATTGTTGGACACCCTGTGTCCCTTGCTCTCAACCCCTTTCTGAAACACCATTAGAGTTTTTTTTTTTAAAAATCTACAACTCACCAAGGTCAAACAGCTAGGTGTCTCAGTAGAGATAGCATGCTAAACCAGGAAGACCTGAGTTCTAATTTGGCCTCAGACATTGACTAGTTGTGTCACCCTGGGCAAGTCACTTAACCTGTTGACCTCAGTTTCCTTATCTGTAAAATAGAGATAATCATAGCACTACTTCTCAGGGTTGTTGTAAGGATAAAATGAAATAATATGCTTAAACCACTTAGCACAGTGCCTGGCATATAGTAAAAACTATCGAAATGCTTATTCTCCTTAACTCTTTCATTCCTGCTCCCCCCACATTTTATGTCTTACAACAAATATTTACTAGCTATGTTATCCTGGACAAGTCAATTAACCTCTTAGCCTCAGTATCCTCATCTGTCAAATGAGGGTTTGGGGCTCAGTTGCCTCGAAGCTCCCTTCTAACTCTAACTCAATGATCCAAATCTCATCTTGCAACCATAATTCCCTTCCATGTTCTCTCTCCCATGGGTCCCAGTCATCGACTCAGTCATTCCCTCACTCTCCCACATACACTCACAGCAAAACCTCCCTGACCACAGACTCACTCACTCACTCTCTCCCTTCTTCACCATTCCACTATTCTTTCCTGATCACACAGTGAATCACTCTCACAACTGACTCTCTCCTCAGACTATCATTCTCTCTTTGCACACAGAAACTTAGTCACTCTGACCACAAGGGCTAGCTCTCCTCCTTTCATTACTCCTCTGGTCAGTCTCTAACCACATCTGGACAAAAAACCATGTCTGAGATGTGATCCTGAGCCAACACTTGATGCTCTTAAACAGGATGAGGTAATACCCAACACCTGCTTCCTCTGGCTCTGCCTCACCCCCAAAGCTTACTATCTACCTATTATTCCTTTCTCTTTCAGTCCCAGAGAATCCTGCCTCCTGACAATTGGGAATTCTAACCAAGTTCATAGGATTTAGCCAAAAGAATGCTTAAAGATCACCTACCTAGACTTATCTCCCTCTTCATTTTGCAGATGAAAAAATCAGGGCTCCAAGAGAAACTTGCTCATGGTCATATAGGTGGTAAGTGGCTAATTTGGACCCAGACCTTCCTCCTGATCTAATGTATTCCATTGCATGGGCAGCACTGTACTGGATTCCCACAACAGAGCTATGGCACCACTCTGACATGCCTCCTGACTCTCAGATACAGAGGTGGAATGGATCCTAGAGGTCATCCAGTTCACTCTTCACATCTTATAGATGAGAAAACTAGGATCCAGGGAAATCTAATACACATATAGTAAACAGCAGAGCTGGGATTTGAACTCAGATTGGCTGACTCCAATTCCAGCCCTCTCTCCACCTCACAAAGAAACATATACACACTTAACACACACATACACACACACACATCTGAGTGAGATCAAATTAAACCTAAAGCTCGTTTTCATGCTTTTTAAGAAAGAACAAAAAGGGGAAAAATTCAGTCTGCTTGCTCAAGTCCACCTTCACTATGAGTTTACATCCAATTAGACTTCAGGCTCCTTAAGGCTGGGAACAGCATCTTACCCAAACTTAGGATCTCCTAACCCAGAACAAAGCATAAATAATTGTGTAATAATGTTTTGTTGTCATTTGTCTTGTAACACCCAAAAGGCATTTGGGCCCACCAGACAGGGCCAGACTCAGATGCAAATGTAGGGAGAAAGTGGCATAAAAGAACCCTATGCCAAGGATGCTCTCCTCCAACCCTCTGCCTCCACTTCCCCCTTCCCTGCCCCACACACAAGTGAAGCAGTTACAGTGGTTGCTGGTCAACAATCATTGGCCCATTTGGCATACTGGGTGCTGGATGAGATAGGAATGAAGACCAGTTCTAGACTTGTCATTTCATACAGATAGAGGTACAAGTCAGCATCTTCTCTACAACTTCTATTCTTAGACAGTAGTCTACAGCCCTGAGAAATTAGGTGACCTGCTTACACCACAAAACAAGAATTGGAGGTAGGACTTAATTCCAGGTTTGAGACCACGTGAGTTCCTCTTATGGAACTTCCAAATTTCAAAAGTTGAGTGATTTAACTCAATTGATGTGTGTATGGTAGGTCAGGATGACCTGGTCTTTTGGTGGGGTAGATATAAAGTTAAAATAAAAAATAGTCCCCATCCTCATGAAAGTTATAATACAGTAGGGAAAGAGGAAGCAAACACCAAAACCAATATAACCAGTTGGCTCCAGACTATATTTCATATACTAAGCAGTTATCTACCAGGAAACTAGGACTTAGGTAGGCAAATTGTGTACTGCCATCCAGCTTTCCTCCTTTTCTCTACCTGGAACATAATCTCTCCAGACCAGACCAGACCTCTAGAGATCAAGTCCCCTACCATATACATACCAATTGAGTCAATCCACTCAACTTTGGAAATCTATCCAGAAGCCAAGCTACCTAAATTGGTGAATAAGTGAGTGCAAACTCATCTAACCAACTATTTTCACTGGTCTTGAATAATGTTTCACATCACTTCCAATAATACATCAGGAAACCAGGGTCTAACTGGATATCTTACCACATTTTTTTTATGCAGAGATTGTACCCATCCCCCTACCATCTCCTGCTCTGTGAACAATAATCAAATTGATACTGCCATTACTATTAGAATGGTTGATGACACTCTTTCTCCTATAATTTCACTTATAGGCCCTATGACAACACAACCTCCAATCAAAATTCCTTTCCCTGGCCATCACTCCCCTATATTATGTTGTCTTCCTTTATTAGAATATAAGCTACTTTGGAACAAAAACTGACTTTTTACAAAACAGAACCTAAGGGATACATTTAAATAATACAACCAACAGGTATAAAACACAGTGCCTTGCACATGGTCAGTGCTTTTAAAATGCTTTTCATTCATTATATTTCATGATAAGTACATGACAGAAGTCCACATCAAAGTGCTATGGAAGATGCAAAGAAGAGTTCTATTAGCAAGATCAAGGAAAAACCTGCAGTAGAAATGATAGAAACTGAACTGGACTTCAAAGTATAGGTAGGAAAGGGAGGGAGGACATCATGGGTATAAGGAATTGTGTGAGTTAAGTCACAGAGGTAAGAAGGTGAAATATGAATTTGAAAGGAAGCAGGAGACAGAAAGAGAGGAGAAGAAGAGAGAAAAGAAGAAGAAGAAGAAGAAAAAGAAGAAACAGAGAGACATGGAGACTGAGACAAAAAGTGACAAGAGATAGAGAGAGACAGAGAGATAGAGAATAATCCAGTTTGGCTAGGGTACAGAGCTCATCAGATATATCTACTGTGCTTCAGGAAAGCTAGCATCAGTAACGGGAATATAATGGTAGAAAATGTACTGGAGTTGGACTCAAAAATGCTTGGGTTCCATCTCTGCTTTGTCATCATTCAGCTGTGAGGCCTTAAACAAATCACTTCACCTCTAAGCCTCAACTTGTACCTATGTAAAACGAAAGAACTAGTAATGATCACTTCCAGCTATTATAATCTACTATTCTAAATGCTTTAAATGTTAATAGTGGATGAAATTGCTGAAGGGAAAGCTGCAGGGTGAGAGGGGAGAGCTAGGAATCATGAAGGACTCTGGGTTCCTCACTAATTCCAAAGAATTTAGGAATTTTCCAGGAAAGGTGGGGATGGAGGAAGAGGTTATCTGAAGAACCCTATCCTCCCTTCCCAGCACAGCTCCTCTAATTCCCTCCTCATGTCTGACTAAGTCCAGAACACATCTTAGGTCTGAACAATGTAGAACTTCAATGGTACCTGTAGTCAGCATCTCTATTACTCCCAACCTGGGATTCTCCAAGGTTATAGAACCTCTGGCTCTTCCTAGGACCCTGGATATTTACTCAACTAGTCAGTCTATACTGATCAACAAGAACAAGAGGGGAAGGAATGCATTGAGAATTCATAGCCAGGTACATAAGAAGGGAAAAAAGGAAGGAAAAAGCAGATAAAGCACACTGTGTGTGTGTGTGTGTGTGTGTGTGTGTGTGTGTGCATGTATATGTGTGTGTTCAGGTGTGATTTTGTGAATATGGAGAGCATCCCTTTGGCCCATTCTCCTTGACCTCACACTCTCTGGAAAATTTGCTTACCCAGATTGTTCCATTCGAAATTCAAGGTAATTGTGTTTTGTTTTTCTGCCAGGGCTTCTCAGGTGCTCCAGAGGATGATGCATCCTCTGGCTGGTCAGTGAATTAGGACATTTTTCAAAGCTGAGCACTTAGATCACACCTGAACTCTTCAAAGATTGTTTGAAATTTCTGGGGGATTTCTTTGGCCCAGTTATGGTCCAAATGTTGATTATTCTTTCAAAAATCAATATGACATCCTTTTAACTCCAGCAGTTTGCGTTAATAGAAAGTACATTCGACTTGAATCTAGTCAGAAGACCCGGGTTCAAATTCTAGCCCCGCTATTTAATGCCCGTGTAACCTTGGGCAAGTCACTGAAGCTCTTGAGACCTACTTTT
Source organism: Vombatus ursinus (assembly GCF_900497805.2). Taxonomy (NCBI): domain Eukaryota; kingdom Metazoa; phylum Chordata; class Mammalia; order Diprotodontia; family Vombatidae; genus Vombatus; species Vombatus ursinus. The sequence continues at coordinate 37,462,671 of NW_020954641.1, forward strand.
TCTCAGCAATATAACAAGTAAGATGGATTAAATTACTTCTAAGGTCCCTTCCAGCTTTAAATCTATGGATCTATGAACTCATTAGCAAATCTATAAAGAGAGTAAAAGATACAAAATCTGGGAGAGAGTAGGTTTCTAGAGACTTTGGAAGTAGACATAGGAATTCAGTAGAGATGACTGACGGGAAGTCACTCTTCATACAGGATATTCCTTCCAGGATAGTTCACAGGGACTAAAAGTAAACTAAACCCTCTATAATTCAGGGGTGGGGAACTAGTTCCTTGGGTCTGATCTTTTGACTGAGTCCAAGTCAATCCTTTTATTAAGTTTGGATTCAGTCAAAGGACAGCACTTGAGGACCTAGAGGGCCACATATGGCCAGGGTTTCCCACCCCTGGTAGAGCACAACAGCCATTACCAGCATTACATTTTTTTGGGGGGGGCAACTGAGGTTAAGTGACTTGCCCAGGGTCACACAGCTAGTAAGTGTCAAGTTCCAGCATTACATTCTTGAGATTTTCCTATCTGAATTTCTGTCATCTACTCCCATTTCCACTCGAAGAGCCTAGAAAGAATATAGCCTGTGTACATTAATGAACTTGTCTGTGTAAAAGAAAAGAAAGAAGTCTTATATTCCTATTCTACATAACTTCTACCCCTACTACCCAAAAAAAAAAAATCCTAAAAGCATTTATTCACAATAAATGGATCTTAAAGTCTCTCTACCAATCACTTTCCAAGGTAATAATGATAGCTAATGTGTGTGTGTTGTGAAAAATGGTTTTTCTCTATTTTGGAGACTCAGAGCTCCACCTCCTGACCTTCTCTTCCAAAGTTCCTCAGAAGCACATTACTGATAATGAGATTACATTGAATCTTCTTACCCTGGTCAAAACTGACCCAACCCTGAATTGATTTTATCCTGCTCAGGCATGGGTGGAGGCAGATTCTTATAGAACTGAATAGAATGATGGTGTGTGGTACCTGCCCCTATTAACCAAGATTAAGTGACCTAAGTCAAGTACTCAAGACGTCATTTTAACATAACCCACCTCCCAATGTGTTAGGTGCTTTTATTATCCTCATTTTACAGATGAAGAAACTGAGGTAAACAAGAGTTAAATGACTTGCCCAGGATCAGAGAGTTAGTATGTGCCTGAAGCAGGATTTGAACTCAGATCTTCCTGACTCCAGGCCCAGACCACAAATGTCATTACAAAAGATGTATCAGATTTGGAAATCATTCAGTTTTATTATATACAGTATAACATTTACCATACAAAAGACAAGTTCAGAGGACCCCTTAACAGTCCTTAACAAAACACATACAAAGTTCCTACAACTGTAAGCAAACCACAACAGCTGTAGTTTAGACATATACACATATAGCAATCACATGGAACTATAGTTGTCAGCATATCTTTTACTGATATCAATAGAAAAAAAAGTCAATAGCTGTTAAAAAATTCATGATAATCTGTTTTTGGTTGCCTTGTCATTATTTCACTTTAGTGCTAACATAAGCAAAACAAGAGATGACTTATTGGTGTTCATTCAAAAAAGAAAATTCAGTTTTTAATTCAAAGGAATACATGGTTTATGTTCAATTTTACTTGATCATCTTTAAATGAGCCCCAAAATTATGATTCAATATTCTATGTGAATGAAATCAGGTTCTTAACTACATAAAATCTGCCTAATGGAAGGAAAATAGATGCATCACTTTATTAAACTCTGCCTTTTTCATAAGTCTATCTATGAACTAAGCATGGAATTAAGGACAAGCAGGAGGTATAAGCTATTCACTGGCTGGACTTTTTTTCTTTCCCAATAGGAATTCTCAGGACACTACATAGAGTTAATATTGCGGTCAAAATTCTAAGGTGTCTTCAATAAAATTTCAGTCCAAGATTGGGTAAGAGGTCTTAAAAGGATGAAGTAAAAATTATTTCTCAGTCTCTCCTGAAAAAACTAAATTTTATTTTAACAGAATTTATATTTCCTAATAATCTCAGAGTTTTAAAGAATTATATTTGGAAAGGAAACATAGCTCTCATACTTAGCTGAATAAATGAACAAATGAAAGAAGGACTCTAGAAAGCATAGGATTAGCAATGTTAAGGAATCATGATTTCAGAGGGTTAAAGAAAAGGATAGGTAGGATTCTATGATTCAGAATTATGAAGAATAGGTCAGCCTAGGGGGATAGAAGTCTCTCAATAATAAAATTCTGAAGAAATAAAGAGAAGCAATCCTAATGAGACAAAAGTGGATCAGTGAAAGGGACAAAGGGATAAGTATCTACTGTAATCTAGGCACTGTGCTAAGCGTTTTACAAATATTATCTCATTGATCAAATATATGGAGTGCAGATACTGTGTAGATGAGAACTAGTAAAGTCAAGGGCACTCAAGACACTCCAAAGAAAATGAACATCAACTGTACATTTGATAGGGAAAAACAAAATTATAATGGTTGAGCCTCTCTACAAAATACAGCAAAGGCAGTGTCATTGGAATCCAAAATTTGTGGATTCACTTGTCAAGGTCTGGCATGGAAGAGATTATTATTTATATATCCACTGGACTGGGTGACTTCTAAAGTCCCTTCCAACTCTGAAATTTTCTGATGTTGTTATATATAGGAATTGAACAAATCCCCTTAATAAAAGGATCTGTTCTGTAAAACTTGGACTGAGTCAAAAGGCTACACCTAAGGACCTAGAAAAACTCTGGGCAAGTTCCCTACCCCTGGTAGAATCTCTCTCATTAAAACACAATTGCTTCTACCTGGGCTGGCCCTATATCCTTTCTCCAGTACCTATTCATCACAAAGGAGAATTTCATTAGGTTTTGAAGGCCTATTTTTTGGTGAGGGGAGAATCACTCAAGGCCCTAAGATGGCCGTGTGAGATACTGTCAACACGTCATGGGTCCTACTTTCTAAATCTTTAATAATCTTTGTGACTCTTTGGACCCTGGCCAAGTTCTAAATCTTCACTTGCAAAAAGATATACAGATGAGTAAGCACTTACCAATGACTGTTGACTTGAATTCTGATGAATTTCCAAAAAGATCATTTCTTAAAATGCCTACCTAGATGGTAAAAGAAGGCATTTAAGTAATATCCTCCTGCCTTTCCAGACGCAACATTTCAGAAAGATTGTGTTTGTACCTGCAGCAGTCAAGATTGCTTCTCATACTCTAAGGAAAATGTATTGAAAAATATAGAATTATAAAACACTTGTGCTTTTCCAAGGAAATGATAATTCTAGTAAACTCCTTGATTGTGTATGTGTGTGTGTGTGTGTGTGTGTGTGTGTGTGTGTGTGTGTGTTGGGAAGGATTCAAATGAGAGGTTTTATTTCCATATCTCTTGCATCCTTCCCACTCTCTCCACCCCTCTAGCCACCACCATCCTATTTCAAGCCCTTGTCACCTCTTGGCTGGATTATTCCAGTAGCCTCCTATTAATCTTGCCTCAATTCTTCACCCCACTTCAATTTATCCTCCACACCACTGATAAACTGATTTTCCTAAAGTTCAGGCCTGATCATGCAACTCCACTAATTAATAAGTTGTAGTTTCTCCATATTATGTTAAGGATCAAATATAAATTCCTCTATTTGTCATTTACAGTACTTCACCACTTGGCCTCAACCTACTGTTCCATCTTATTATATATTATTCCCCTTCATGTACAATACAGTCTAGCCAAATGGCCTCCTTACTGTTCCTCATACATGATATGCCATCTGCCAGCTCTACTCCTTTTCTTCCTTTTCATTGGCTACCCCAGGCACTTAATGGAAAATGTTTAACTGGATCTTGAGTGTGAGGGCTAGGGGGAGGAGATGGAAGAATGTATGCATATACTTGAAGTTTAGGTTTATTCTGCATTATTGTTAGACTTTTTTAACTCTAGATAATCAACAAAACAATAAATCAAGTACTGATTTATAGTGACTGCTGATTTCTTAGGTGTAAATGCTCACAATGAAAATTTAAATGAACTCTCTCTAGTTAGAGCTGGCCCCAGTACATTCCTGGCTGTTCCACAGTCCTGGAATATTCTCCCTCCCCACCTCACCTCACCTCTTAGAATTCCTAACTTCATTCAAGGATGAGCTCACCCACCACCTGAAAACTTTTTTTTGTTTTCCCTCCCTATAAACACTACTGTGTAGATGTTTTGTATATTTGGTCATATTGTCTCCCTCAGCTAAACTATAAGATCCTTGAGGTTAAGGCCTGTTTCATTTTTATCTTTATACTACCAAAGCCCAGCACAGTGTCTGGCCCATAGTAAGTGCTTAATAAATGCTTGTCAGTTGATTAGTTTTCTCATTTGCAGAATGTGGGAGTTAGACTAGATAATCTCTGATGTTCCTCCTAGCTCTAAATCAATGATTTGATAGACCCTAGAGGGGCAGGGATGGGTCCTGACAAAAGATAGATGCCGATAATTTGGTCTAAGCAAACTATGCAGAAAAGTAATGCTTTGACTAGAAAAGGGCAACTGGCACCCTTCCCCAGGGCACTGAAATTTACAAATTACTCTTAGGCAGCACTTGTACTCCTTTTTCAGGAAGAAATAACTGAGCTTAGCACCAAGTTAGGAAAAATGATTAGATAAAATGGGAAGCTACTAATTCAACCCAGTCCTTGTTTGATACACTCAAGTGACCTCCTCCTCAACCCGGCTTTACTGTACTTGTAACCTGGTGGTGCCTTTCCCAACAATGGCCTCCCAAGATCTCTATGACTTCAGGGTTCTTGAGTCCTGGTCAGGACTCCCCCTAACAGAGGGCAATGTCCTGAATTCCCTCTTTCCATGGTTCCTTTGGGCTTGGAGGTCTAAAGTCCCTACTCAAGTTCTCCCCATCACCCACAACTGAATTTGTCTTTTAAAATTGATGGAAGAGTGTAAATATAGAAGACTTCATAGAATATTAGACTTTTTTGATGTTATGATTGGTTTTAACTTTTCTTTATCTCCCTCTTTTATGTGTTTTGTAATAATAATGTGTTTTGGGTTTTTTTTGTAATAATATGTTTTGTCTCTGGGGGAATCAGAACTAGGGAAAGACACACTGGGAAAAGTAGCTAAAGTGAAAATAAAAACTATCAATGCAAATTCATTTTTTAAAAGAATTAAAAATCCCTTGACATGAGGTTGGTGTTCAATGACACTTGTCCTGGTCATATTTTGCCCAGAATTGTTCTTTACACCTCTGCAGAGGAGGGGCCCAGATAAATAGGGACAAAAGGTAAACCACACCTGAACAGACTTTTCTTGGGCAGGTGATGCATCTGATCTTCACAGACAGGTCATTACCAGCCAGACAAAAGAAGACAATATGAGACTGGTAATAAGCACTCTCTAAAGAGAGATGAGGAAGCCTGCTCAGGTACTCAGGAAAATTTTATGGCACAGTGTGTCACTGCCTTGGACTTCAATCTTCCTAAAGCCTCAGCAGAGGAGCATTAGAGTAGTTCCTGAAAACCTAAAACTCAGAAAAAATAGCTATATTTTCTTTCACAGGCTAAAGAGAATTGCTGGGCAACTTCAGATTACCCATTTGTGCATTTCCCCCCTTGGGGAAATGCAGCAGACAGCAGACTTGGGACATAGACATGACTCCCTGTAGGAAACTAGGCGACCGAAGAGGTAGTAAATAAGACAAAGTTCTACATATTTTGCAGTATGCACTGCGATTTATCATCTATTTTTTAAGGTGACTAGTAGTAATGCCAGAAAACAAAAGCTGAATTGAAATGCCTTATCTTATCTGGATTTCCATTTGCTAAGCCTTCCACCTCATCAGACAGATCTGGCTTTTGTAGAAGTAGAAAGGAAATGAATAATTTGATTTATTGGTTTAATAGTTACTCTTTAGAACACATCCCCATCCTCTATTTCTAACTGGGTTGAAGGTGTGGGAACCGGAAATTCCGTGGTAAAAATGTCCAAATACAGACACATATTCTAAAATCATAAATAGCAAAGACATAGTGACTATCTGGGGACCAGATCATTTGGGGAATGCTGATGCTGATGGAATCACTCACCATTTGCAGGTATGACTTAGAGTCCTTGTCTAAGCTTTGAAGGGGAAATAAAAAGGAATCAAATTCTCCCCACACATTCCACCTAGAATCTCCCTGTTTCCACCACTTGCCTCCAAGTGATCATGTTCTATGAGTCAGGGATCTAGTCTAGAACTTCGGTTCTGGGTCCTTAGTGGATTAGATCCTTGAAAGCAGGGACTGTCTTTTGCCTCTTTTTGCATCTCAGGACTTAACACAGTGCCTGGCACACAGCAGGCACTTAATAAATGTTTGTTAACCTGACTGACTGAAAATCTTTACAAGGTGGAGGGGAAAAGAATTTGGGAGTGTATTGGGTTCCCAAATAAAATATTTTAATAATTACTCATAGTTACTTAACAACATATGGCTTGCAAAATACTTTCTTCACAACAACTCCATGAGGTAGGAAGGTAAAGTAAGTTTTATTATCACTGTTTTACGTATAAGGGAACTGAGGCACAGGAATATTAACTGGCTTGACCATGCTAATACTGCTAGTATTTAAAGAGCTAGAACTAAGTAGCACAGGCCTTCTGCTTCAATGTACAGTGATACAACCTTGTTTTGCCATATTCTCCATGATTCCTGACTACTAAGTATATATCCATAATTCATCTGGTCCCACCACACAGAGTAATGGAAACATCATTAAATTTGGAGGCAAAGGATTTGGATTCGAATCCCATCCCTGATATTTGTTATCTGCATGGCTTTAGGCAAATCACTTGAAATCCTTGTACCTCACTTGGCATTTTGATTTCCAAAATTCTAAAGATCAGATTGTAAGAAAGACCTTTCTCAGGCCAGTTGCATAACAGTTTAGATTCAAGATTGCAGTGAAGTGAGACTTTCCTAATCTGTCTAACAGTTAACAAAAGGAGATTTACTTAACTATAGCAGGGGAGAGATATTCAGCAAGGAAGTCCTAAATGAAACTGAAAGCATCAGGAAGGGGCTGGAGTTCATCGAGGGTTTTTTGCACTCAAGTGAACAGGGAAGCAAAGTTAACAATGGAAACTTTTCATCCCTTGCACCAATTGAGTGTTGAGGATAGTTTCAATATCTTCAAAGAAAAAGATCTAGCATGATCCATAAGGCAGGAGAAGTGCAGATATTCCTCTTATAAGAATTAGATGTTTACTAAGGCCCTTTCTAGCTCTCAAACCTACAAAACACCTCATTGTACAAATAAGGCAGCTAGGTGGCCCAGTGGATGGAGAGCTCAGGCTGGAGTCAAAAAGATTCATTTTCCTGAGTTCAAATCTGGCTTCAGATACTTTTTTAGCTATGTGACCTTAAGCAAGTCACTTAATTCTGTTTACCTCAGGTTCCTCATCTAGAAAACAAGATGGAGAAGAAAATAGCAAACCACTCTAGTATCTTTGTCAAGAAAACCCCAAATAGGGTCAGGAAGAGTCAGGACTGAAATGACTGAACAACAGCACCACTAACAAGAAAATGCAAGCCACCAAACAGGCAATAATTTGCCTATAGACATAGCAAGTCAGCAGCAAATCTGGGACCAGAAATGAGGTCTCCTGATGATCCCCAGTATGGTGCTCTTTCTACTGCATGACATTACTGCTTGTTTTACAGATATTTAAAATATCTGTAGTACACTCTATGTTTTGTCATTGGTGATAGCCAGAGCCATCCCAAGAGTATGACAAATTAGAGCAATCAATCATCTCAGGCCTCATACTTTGGAGGACTGTGTGTTGTTTCAGGGACCAGTTGGCTGTATCTATGCAGAGACTTCAGAAGTCAGTGGGTGGCAGGAGAAGGAGGTGATGATTCCAGCTGGTACTAAAAATGACTTGAGATGCTCATACAATTTCCCTTCTCCTTTCAGGTCCTGGGATTGGCTGCCTAGCAACCACACCTCTCTGAGTCCTCATTCACCTCTCAGACATTCCTCTCTCATAACATCTCTTCTCCTTTCCCCTATTGAATTCTTGAAATTGATTTTAACCAGATATCATTCATACTAAAATGTTCTGAGTTTGGAGGAATTTGCCCCAAACCTGGCAGTAACTTTATAAAGACAGAAGCTTTGCCTATTGGTCTTCCATGATGCACCAATTTGGATCTAAAAATGTTATCTATTACACAATTATGTTTTGAATGGTAAAGCTTCTGATGTCCTGAAATATTGGCTGTTATTCCTTTAGCATAATTAGAGAATCACAGATCTCTCACTAGAAGGAACCTCAAAGGTCATTCAATCCAAGCCCCTCATTTTACAAATGAGGAAACTGGAGCCTAGAGAAATTGAGTGACATGTTCATGGTTTCATAGGTAGAAAGCATCAGATACAGGATAATAATAAAAGTTAAAATGTATATAGAACTTTCAGGTTTACAAAGCACTTTATTATCTCACTCAGTATTCACAAGAATCCTATAAAGTAAATACTATTATTATCCCTATTTTGCAGAAAAAGAAACTGAGACAAAAAGACTTGCTTGAGGTAGCACAGTTAGGATCTGAGGCAAGATTTGAAAGCAGATCTTTCTGACTCCAAGTTCAGCGTTCTATCCATTATACCAACCTCCTGCCTAGGTCTTAGCCAGTATTTGAATGAGTCTTCTGACTCCAGAGCTAGTGTTTTGTTTTTGGTTGTTTTTTTTTTCAATTGCACCATACTGCCTCCTAAAGACATTAACTATCATGGGCATAATGACATATTTAGGGAGTGAGACGATCCAATTAGTCAATATTATGTATAATAATTTAATCACATATTTTTATGTGCCTATATACCATGTAACAAACAACTACACACACACATATATATCCTATTTATAATCTACCAGTTTTTAAAGAATTAGAATAATTCAGGAAAGTACACTAAATATTAAAATTCTTTGTAATGCATTGTCTCTTTAAGACTCTTTTCAGCAGGTTAGTGCTGAAAATAGTACCACTGTTACAAATTAACATGTTGATGCCTAAGAGGAATAGGAAAATAATTTTGTTTTAATAAAAATTGCTAAAATGCATGTATGAAGAAATACAGCTCTGAGATGATATTTAAAATAGATTGGGACAGAACTTGAATTGTGGCATAAATATAAAGAATAAAATCATTTGATAAAAGATATAGGATGATTGCTGATATGTTGACAGTACGATATTTTACAGGGGCAGAGAATCAACTTTTATGTGTTAAAAACTGGAAAAAAATAAGAATATGAGGAAACAGTTTCAAGGACATAAAATGGATTAGAGGTGTCATTATGGTACATTGGCATATTCATTTATGAAATCATATAAATATTTGGAAACTCTGAGGTATGATTTCAAAAGAATTGTTGATTTCACTGATGAAATTTTAGTGAGATCCAGGAGCCTCTGAGTTTAAGCACTTAAAAGAGGTAGAGATGTAAAGAAATAGGAGATAAGAATAGTTAGAATTTATATATTACTTTAAGGTTTGCAAAGTGTTTTACAAATATTATTTTATCCTCATAAAAACCTTGGGAAATAGGTGCTTGTATCCCCTTCTTACAGATGAGGAAACTGAAGAAGGGAGAGGTTAAGTTACTTGTCCAGAGTTTGAACTCAGGTCTTCCTGCTTTCAGTTCTAACACTTTATCCACTACACCACTTATCTCCAAGAGAAAAAAGATAAAATTGAATATGGCAGATTGAAAAATGGCAAAAGAAAAAAAGAAACTTTTTGGTTTCTAGAAAGTGAAAGGTATAAACTTCCCCCTCCGGGGGCAGAGCCAAGGTAGCAGAGTAAAAGCAGTGACTTGCTTGAGTTCTTCCCCAAACCCCTCCAAATACCTGTAAAAAATGGCTCTAAACAAATTTTAAAACAGCAGAACCCACAAAAAGACAGAGTGAAACAAATTTCCAGTCCAAGAGAGCCTGGATGGTTGATCAGAAAGGTATATTGTGTCAGATGAGGAAAGGAACACAGTTTGGTGTGGATGCACAGGCAAAACAAACCTCAGTGAACCTGCAGTAGACCTCAGAGGACTGAATCATAGGCAGCTGTGGCGGTTTGCAGGCTTCTCAATCCACAAACGCCAAACACAACTTATAAGGTCAGTAGGAAAAGTCTGTGACTGTGGTGAGAGAGAGAAACTTGGTCCTAGCCCCAGTGTCTGAACATGGCCCGCGGGCAGTGGCTGCCTCCTGAGATTCTGTCCCACAGACTGAGGGAGAATCAAGTGACTGATCAGAGGGGGATTGCAGGGATCTCTTTGCCAGTGCTGAAGCAGGAATCTCTTGCTTTGCCCGTGGTTGGATCTGAGTCACAGTTCTGGGTGGCGGTCCTGGGGTGAGGAGGAGTGCTGGCATGGTGGAGCTTGTAGTGGTGGTGGAAAGGAAATCCTCATCACAGTTCCAAGGCAGAAAAGAGTACTTGTGGTCACTCATAGATCAGAGCACATACCAGGAAAGGAGTAAACACCTTGTCCCTTATCATACCACCTTGGAAGAACTGAAAATTTGCAGGTCCCTAGAAGTATCTCTGAAAACAAATGCACAAAACCCCCGGAATTTGGGACAATATATTCTCCACACTGGAAGCAGACCCCAACCTTAACAAAGAGTTCATAACTCAAGTAATTGGTTGGGATCATGACCAAACCTCACAAAAAAAGTCAAACCATAGAATCTTTCTTTGGTAGCAAAGAAGATCAAAACATACAACCAGAAGAAGACAACAAAGTCAAAGCTCCTACATCCAAAGCCTCCAAGAAAAATATAAATCAGTCCCAGGCCCTGGAAAAGCTCAAAAAGGATTTTGAGAAACAAGTAAGAGAAGTAAAGGAAAAACTGGGAAAAGAAATGAGAGTGATGCAAGAAAATCATGAAAAACAAGTCAACAGCTTGCTTAAGGAGACCCAAAAAAATACTGAAGAAAATAACACCTTAAAAAACAGCCTAACCCAAATGGCAAAAAAAAGTCCAAAAAGCCAATGAGGAGAAGAATGCCTTCAAAAGCAAAATTGGCCAAATGGAAAAGGAAGTCCAAAGGAAGAAAATACTTACTTAAAAATTAGAATAGAGCAATTGGAAGCTAGTGATTTTATGAGAAATCAGGACACTGTAAAACTAATCCAAAAGAATGAAAAAGTAGAAAACAATGTGAAATATCTCATTGGAAAAACAACTGACCTGGAAAATAGATCCAGGAAAGAGAATTTGAAAATTATTAGACTATGTGAAAGCCATGATCAAAAAAAGAGCATAGACATCATCTTTCAAGAAACGATCAAGGAAAACTGCCCTGATATTTTAGAGCCAGAGGGCAAAACAGAAGTTGAATCCACCGATCACTTCCTGAAAGAGATCCCCAAAGGAAAACTCCTAGGAATATTGTAGCCAAATTCCAGAGTTCCCAGGTCAAGTAGAAAATATTGCAAGCAGCCAAAAAGAAACAATTCAAGTATTATGGAAACACAATTAAGATAGCAAAAGATTTAGCAGCTTCTACATTAAGGGACCTCAGGGCATGGAATATAATATTCCAGAGGGTAAAGGAGATAGGATTACAACCAAGAATCACCTACCCAGCAAAACTGAGTATAATCCTGCAGGAGAAAAAATGGATATTCAGTGAAATAGAGGATTTTCAAGCATTCTTGATGAAAAGACCAGAGCTGAATAGAAGATTTGACTTTCAAATACAAGACTCAAGTGAAACATGAAGAGATAAACAGGAAAGAGAAATCATAAGAACCTTATTAAGGTTGAACTGTTTACATTCATACATGGAAAGATACTATTTGTAACTCATGAGACTTTTGTCAGTATTAGGGTAGTTGGAGCGAAAAAAATATATGTATGTCAATAGATGATAGATAGATAGATAGATAGATAGATAGATAGATAGATAGATAGATAGATAGATAGA
>NW_020954641.1:37474644-37518118 GCF_900497805.2 Vombatus ursinus
AGATAGATAGATAGATAGATAGATAGATAGATAGATAGATAGATAGAGGGCACAGGGTGAGTTGAAGATGAGGGGTGATATCTGGATTATAAGGGGTGAGAGAGGATTATACTGGGAGAAGGAGAAAGGGAGAGGTAGAATGGTATAAATTCTCTCACATAAAACAGACAAGATAAGGCTTTTACAGTGGAAGGGAAGTGGGAGAAGGTGAGAAGGAATGAGTGAATCTTATTCTCATAGGATTTGGCTTAAGGAGGGAATAACATACATACCCAATTGGGTATGGAAATCTATCTTACCCTACAGGAAAATAGGGGGGGAAGGGGACAAGTGAGCAGGAGGATGATAGAGGGGAGGGCAGATTGGGGGAGGGAGTAATCAGAAGCAAACACTGCTGAAAAGGGACAGGGTCAAAAGAGAGAATAGAGTAAATGGGAAGGGGGTGGAATAGGATTAAGGGAAATATACTTAGTTTTTCATAACATGACTACTATGGAAGTGTTTTGCATAACTACACATGTATAACCTGTATCGGGTTGCTTGCTTTCTCAATGAGGTTGGGTTGGGAGGGAGGAAGGGAGAGAAATTGGAACCCAAAGTTCTAAAAACACATGTTAAAAAAATGTTTTCACATGCAACTGGGAAATAAGAAATACAGGAAATGGGCATAGAAATCTATCCTGCCCTACAGTAAAATAGAAGGGGAAGGGGATAAGAGAAGGGAGGGAGAGATAGAAGGAAGGGCAGATTAGGGGAAGGGGTATTCAGAATGCATGCCATCTTGGGGTGAGGGAAGGAACAAGATGGGGAGAAAATTTGGTACTCAAAATATTGTGGAAGTAAATGTTGAAAACTAAAAATAAATAAATTTTAAAAAAATTTTAAAAAAAAGTAAATGAAAGAAAAATGTTATTTCAACATTTGTCCCTCTATGCCACCTGGAGCTTGATATAGGTAAAATTTCTCACAAGTTCATATTGCCCTTTTCTGCCCCTTGTGGTTTGAGAGGGAAAAGAAAGAGAATGTCAGGTTCTGCTGCTGCTTTGCCATGTAAGAAAAGCTAGCAAAGCTGCTTTACCTTGTCCAGAGAGTCAACTTGAACTGTCTGCTTTGAGTTCCATTCTGACTGGACAATAACATTTTCAGGGAGTGAATAACTGGCTGGGTTTTCTGTAATGAGCCTAGAGATAGTCAGCCTGATGAAGTTTGCATTTCTCTGGTTTAAAGAGAATTATCATATTCACATTAAGAGGTAACGTTCTCTAAATACCCTTTTAGGGTGACTGTAAGTTGAAAGAGCTTGTAATTATTAAGCTCAAATATGAAAAAGAAAAATTGTCCAGATGAAAAGCCATAAGGACCAATAAACAAGTAGTGATCAGAGAAGCAGTTTTGCGGAGTTCAGATGGACCTGAATCAGGGGTGGGGAACCTGCAGCCTCCAGGCCACATGTGGCCCTCTGGGTCCTCAAGTGGGGCCCTTTGACTGAATCTAAACTTCACAGAGCAAATCCTTTTATTAAGGGAATTTGTTCTGTGAAGTTTAGATTCAGTCAAAAGGCCACACCCAAGGACCTTGAAGGCCACATGTGGCCTGGAGGCTGCAGGTTCCCCACCCCAGAGTACTGAATGGACATCAAAGTCTACAATTGAGAGGTATGAGTTAGCCCAAGCACATAGGCTTTCCTCTCTTGTGTGTCTCCCTGACAGATCCTTTTAAATATCCTCCAACAAATACAGAGTACATCAGTAGAACAGAGCGTCCCAGGGTTATATGTGGATTGTGATGTATTTTATTATTTATACACTTAGCTATAATATATGAGTATCTATGATGCTATGATTATTTCTTTTGGTTATTGATAAATTAATGATTGTTCGTAAGATCTAAAAGCCATTATTGTTTGCTTTAGTTTCCTCCTCTGTAAAATGAGCTAGAGAAGGAAATGGCAAACCACTCCCGTATCTTTGCCAAGAAAACCCCAAATGAGGTTATGATGACTCGGACACAACTGAAACAACTAAACAGCAACAACATTGTGAATGGCTAGTTATGTAAACAAACGCGTCCGCAAAGGCTCAATAGCTAGAACGGTGAGTGGAGGGAGTCTGTATACCAGGGAGTATATATTGTTGCAGTCTTTCTCTGGGAACCTAAGCCTCACTTTAACCCAATTCACACTCAAGTCATCTTGAGTGATCTGCTAGTGTGAGAGGAGCTTAGAATGAGTCAGTCATACCAGAGAGAAAGTAGGTGTCTACAGACCCAGGGGAAAAGGGTTGGGACCCGTCCAGTGTAGGGATGTCCACATCAAGAGCCACACCACACACCTATTACATCTGCTAACCCCAGTTGTGTGTAGACTTGGTTAAAATCTGGCCAACAATTCCTAGCTGTGTATCCATTGGTAAGTCATAGGAGTTGGAGGTGGAAGACAACTTAAGATCCCTATTTTACAGATGAAGAAAATGAGGCCTAGAGCTTGCCTATAATCAGAACTACCTTACTTAAGATCACAAGTAGTAAACAAAGGATGTGAACTCAGATTATCTGACTGCAAAACCATGCCTTTTTCCATTCCATCATGCTACCTCCTCAACATCATTTAATGCCCCTAAGCCTCAGTTCACTCCTCTGTAAAATGGTAGCAATAATAGTTGCACTATGTACCTTGGAGTACTTTTGACACTTTTGTGAAGAGAGTGCTCTTTTTTTTTTTTTGGTGAGGCAATCGGGGTTAAGTGACTTGCCCAAGGTCACACAGCTAGTACGTGAAAAGTGTTTGGTCTGAGGCCGGATTTGAACTCAGGTCCTCTTGACTTCAGGGCTGGTATTCTATCCACTGTGCCACCAGCTGCCCCATCTATGAGAGTGTTCTTTAAACCTATAATCCCCTACAGAAATTTATTATTATTATTATTATTTCTGGAGATTGAGAAAGTGTTTGTTAGTGGAGATTAAAGAATAGTGAATATAATTTTATATGGAATTTCAGATGAAAAGTTACTATAGATTTCACAGGGTCATTTATAAGGAAAATATTTAATAAATATTAATGCTAAAGAAATATAAGGTGATGTTCATAATAATGGTATCAATAAATACAAGGAAGAATATTACCATTATGTAATTCTGGGACTATAAGACAAAGTTCACTGGCTCAATCCTACCCCTTCAATTGTGCTAAGTGAAGCTAGCCTAGCGTAATTTGTATAGCTCTAGTATTAGCTACTACGGGCATAATAAGAGCTCAAAGGAATTTGCCCACTTCGGCTTAAATATCAACTGTACCTGCACAAGTATCTGATTGGGAGTTAAACTGCCAAAAAGAAACACTCTCATCTAAGGGTACTTTTTGCAAATTATGGATGGGTGTATCTATGGCCTTGACTAGTAAAAGAGCTAAAATATGGCACAAGAAATGTCTCAAAAGATAACACCCACTTTGAGAAGGAAGAAGACTCAGCATTCAAAGAAGATGCCTTCCAGAAGATATCAACTACCCTGCAGGGAAGCATTCCAGTAACAGATGACAGAAGTAACTTGGTGGGGAAGCTGTAATTACTAGCTTTAGAGGCAAAGTAAAATGATAGTAAGGTCCAGCTGACAGCAATGAGGCACAGTGGATTGATGGGAGACTGAAATGAGAGAGCCCTCAATGGTACTCCAGCCCCTAGTAATGCAGACTAACTGGTGAGTGGGGCATAATGAAAATCTAGGGGAGTTTGAGATCTTTTGCTTTTGGGGAATTTTTTTCTTGTTCTTCACCTAATTACTTAAATGCTATTTTTATTTGGAATTAATGTGTCATCTGGTGTGGTTTGGTATAAAGGGAAATATCAGCAGGGCTCTGAGCTATAATTATAAAAAGACTGTATATATTACAACAGTGCTGTGAACCTAGATGTAGCTTCCAGAGGACCATGTTGAAGGGGGCTCTAAGGCTGCACAATTAATGTTGGTATTATTATTATTATTATTATTAGACCTCTAAATTAGAAATCCTGAAGGATCACAGCCCTGACTGCAACCCAGGGAAAGAAACTAAGGCAAACCTGTAGGTGATGTTTGAAGGTATCCATACAAAGGTACTTCATCCCATATACTATCTGGAGCCTATAGGGGACAGAGAAAGAATATATAATTTTGAGGGAAAAAAAAGAATTTCCATTTTCTATACAACAGAGAGTATGTTATATGTTGTTTGGCTAAATATAGAACTACTTCTACTCTTCCTAATGATAATAATAGTAATAGCTAACATTTATATAGTGCCTACTATGTGCCAGGCATTGTGCTAAGTGCTTTTATAATTATTATCTCATTTGATCTTTATAATAACTCTGGGATATAGATGCTATTATTATTCCTGTTTTTACAAATGAGAAAACTGAGACAAAGAGAAGACTGATCTCAGCTATAGGTCCCAGATAAGAGGTCCCTTGGGAATCCAGGACTGATAGTTAAAAGAGGAAGGGCAAAGTCCCTACCATATAACCAGGGACGTTCTTAGAAATGAGAGAGGGAAGTACAACGTTTTCCAAATAAACTAAAGGTAGAGCTGGCTACACACTGCACAGAGAACTGAAACAACTGAGGTAGGATGAGGGACTGGGAGAAGGGAGAGAATTCTAATGCTGTGATTTAATTCCCTCTGGAACCTAGATTTGTGCTGCTTTGCAGTTGATAGTCCTGAAAAGTTACCTGAAAGTATGGGGACATTAAATGACTTACCCATCATGCAATGAGTCAACTGGTGAAAAGCAGGACTTGAACTCCTTTCTTCCTGTATTCAAGGCTGGTCCTCCATCTATTGGGGCACACTACCTCTCAGGGTAGTGATAATGCTTGGCTAAGTGAATTGGAATTAGGAAAATTGAACTGAAACAATAAAGCATCATCAGTTTGGCTTAATGGACAGAACACTGAATCTGGAGTGAGAGGACCTGGGTTCAGATTCCAACTATAATATTACTACCTGTATGACCTTAGGAGGAAAAAAAAAAAAACGCTTTTTCTTTAGTCCTCAGTTTTCTCACTTATAAAATGAGGGAGGTTGGACCAGGATATCTCTAAAATTGTTACTAGTTATACATGCTATGATTCTTTCTCTCACATACAAATATAAACACCATCCTTGTAAAAGGAGAAAAAATAAATGATTTTTTTAGGTGAAAAAGATACCTATCAGAAAAAGACCTGGGCAATTTTTGTTGATGACAATAACGTTTCATCAGATACACTAAAAGCTGATTCCAATGATCAAAGCCTTTCTTCATAAGAAAGAAAGCAGGTATATCATAATGATTAGAAATTTCATAAAAAGAGGGAGAAGGAGGAGGAGAAGAAGGAGGAGGAGGAAGAAGAGGAAGGGGAAGGAGATGGAGAAGAAGAAGGAGAAGGAGAAGAAGAAGAAAAAGAAGAAGAAGGAGAAGAAGAAGAAAGAAAGAAAGAAAGAAAGAAAGAAAGAAAGAAAGAAAGAAAGAAAGAAAGAAAGAAAGAAAGAAAGAAAGAAAGAAAGAAGAAGAAAGTAGCTTTGTTCTAATGAAGGTCCCAATGCCCACTAGATATGGTCATGACAAAAATAAAGTAATTATTGCCCAAGTAAACCTGGTCTTCTCAACCTCCACAACACTGCCTCCACTCCCACAACTACTGTGATTATCAGATCAAGAATTAACAACTCTTGCATCCACCCCAAAGAGCCTAGACAAATATCTGAAAGGTGGTCTTAAATAAACTTTTACTGAAGAATTCAGAGATGGAGAAAAAAGAGTGGTAGTGGAAAGAAACCTCATACCTTAGAACCCACGGCTTCATGTGGGAAAAGACCCTCCTCAGAAATGACCCCACAGGGGAGAGACAAATTCCAGGATGCCAGCCCCTATAGACAGAAATTCTGAGACTGTACAAGGCTACCTCTGGGAAAACCACTGCCAAAGGAGGGAAATGGAAAGTGTCAGGCTAAGGAGGAGATCACTTCAAGTGTTCAACAAACAGGGAGGAAGCCCCATATGGCATCTTCCTCTTTTAGTTAATTATTCTTGTGAGCTAGGTACTAAACTCAGTTGTTTCTGTCTGTAGGAGTACAGGTATTGTCAAGCATTCTTTAACTTTTGACACTCTGAAACAAAGCCTCATTCATTCTACCCTGGCTATGGCCCTAATGATGATCTCTTATAGCCACCACAAACAAGAGCCTTTCAGCACCTCCAGCCACACTACAGAGCAGAAAGACAGAATGAACTTTGTTATTTAGTTGTTTTCAGTCATGTCTAACTCTTTGTGACCCCTTTTGGAGTTTTCTTGGCAATGATATTAGAATGGTTTGCCATTTCCTTCTCTAGATCATTTTACAGATGAGGAAACTGAACTAAACAAGGTTAACTGACTTTCCCAGGGGTCACACAGCTAATTAGTTTCTGAGGCTGAATTTGAACTCAGATTTTCCAGCCAGGCCTAGCACTCTATCCACTGTGCCACCTAGTTGCCAGGCAGAATGAATAGGAAGGATAGAATGATTGTCACAAGGCAGAAAGCAGTGGAGTATCCATATTACCCCCTCTCCCTATCAAATCAAGTCTAGAATAGTCAAAATATGTCTGCTTTTTTGTTGTTATTGGAATTTTCCTCCTATCTACACTGTTTGTACCCTTCACAGATGATCCACTTATTGTTGTTGGTTGGTTGTCCCAAACTATTAAACAGTCGTCCTCTAGTTTATGCATCATTCAATGAACTGTTCAATCTTAGATACCTTCGTGATATCCCAGCAACTTGAATATCTTCAGAAGACAGAAATAGCAGCCAGCCACACATGATTCCTTTGAAGACCTTCCTCACACCCTCCTACCAGCAGCATGAGCTGGTACCTAGTGACTCAGTCTTCTACGAAGAACTCCAGTCTCCATACTCTCTCACCTACACTCTTCTGTCTGCTATATGATAGTAACACTCTGATTGAGATATTTATGTGACACGTATCTCAAATAATCAGTTGATATTAAAATCTGTGATCTTCCTTGGAAAAACCACATTATATTAGGACATAAGGAAGAAGGTTAAAAGCCACTCCAATAGGTACAATGAAAAGGATGCTAGATTTAGAGTCTCAGGGAGGTTAGTTCAAATGCTGGCTCTGCTAATTCCTACCCATGTGACCCTGGAAGAGTTCACTTAACCTCTGGGCAATTCAGTTCATCTGTAAATGGGGACAAGGAAGATTAGACTACATTGACTCTAAGTTCCTTTCTAGCTCTAAATCTGTGACATATGGTCCTATGAGTCTTAGAAAGTGTTCTTTATCTTCAAAATTGCCCTCTTGTCATTTAATTCACAAAGCTTTTTCAATCTTTTTTTATTTCAATAATTACTTTTATCTTAATTTCAAAAATGTTTGTTATATTTTATCCAATAATACATAAGAAAGACTAAAATTTTTGTTTCATATATATTTACAAATAACAAAACATGCCAGGTGGCAGTTACAGAAAGAGAATGACACATACTCCTTTGTACAGACCCACATTCAATATTATGGGAGAATGACACTGTAAATCACTGATAAAAATCAATGCATGTAAAACCTTGGCATATTCACTTATTCCCCTGGATTTAATTCTATTATTAAAAATATTTCTGCAAAGCTTTTGCTAGGGTTTTAGAAAACCAGTCTTTAAAATGTAAGATTTCTTTATCCCTTCAAAAAAGAAAACAATTTTTTTTTGAAAACCTCATTTTCAATGATCAGGATCAGCCATGGCAAAACTGAGAAAATAAAGGTTTGTTTTCATCATCCTTCAATTTCTCTTTCCACTCCTCCACCTTGCCCTTTATATGTCATCTATTTGCTATGAGCCATGATATCTGATAGGACTAACCAGATAAACTAATTAAAGCTAAGGTACTTCTGGTTGATAATGATTTAATTAGTGTTATCCTTCAAGTCATATAAGAATTTTACAGTCCCCTTCAAGATAGTAAAGCAAAGAAGTGAGTAATGTGTAAGTTTCCAACACAATAAGGTCAGAAAAGATAAGTTATGTGTGCACTGAGGTGGGGTGGAGGGAAGGGGAGTTGGTGGGGAGAAGGGAAATAGGAAGGGCAGACTTAAGGAGACAGTAGAAGTAGGTCCTCAGAGGTTTCTACTGCATAATGGAATGCAAGGAGTGCTAGATTTGGAGTCAAAAGGACATTGGTTCTAGGCCCCACTCTGCCTCTAGCTGTATAACGTGGACAAGTGACACCTACTCCATGCTGGCTCTTAGTGAACACTTAATCTAAGAACCACATTTTACAGAAGAGGCAACTGAGGCATAGAAAGAAGTACTTGTTTTTTAAACAAGATAATATAGCAAATTAGTGGAGACAGGTTAACAATGATACAACTTTTAAAATTAGAAAGAAAATGAACGTTTCATGCTTATATGTTGATGAGTTTATCATTGCTTCCTGAGGAAATTCTATAATGAATTATTCAAAAGTTGGCTTATGAACATTTAGAAGAGGAAGAGATCACTAAAAGCCAGCACGAGTTTATTAAGAACAAGTCTATCAAAAAAATAAATGCTTGGTATCACAAATTAACTAACTTTGTACTGCATAGTAACTGATTAATAAATGTTGAATGTATAACAAGTGAAAAAAATGGAACAAGTCATGCTACAGTTAGCACATTTCTTTTTCTTCAGTTTTTAGACTAGTATAATGAACTCATGTCTACAAACATTTATTAAACCCTTTTGGTAAATGTTGGAGATACATTAGGAAAAATGATCTGAACATTATACATATATAATTTTATATATATGTGTGTGTATGTGTATGTAAATATTTGTATGTAAATATTTGTATATGTATACACACATACATATATGAATCTATGATTATGCCAAAACATGTATGTGTACACATGCATACACACATGTATATTTGCAAACACATAAATATATATGTGTGTGTATTTCAACGCGGTATTTGAGAAAGTAGCTCATGACAGCCTTGTAGATAACATTAGAGGGATTCTGAACGATGAAAGTCTAGATAACAAAAAATTGTTTGACAAGATCTGAAGAGCATCAGTTTCAACCTGAAGGGAAATAATAATAATATCCCCATTGGAATACAATCAAAGATTCATGCCACAGGGAAGTAGGAGGGGAAAGACAATGGTAAATTATGGTAAAGTCAACCATGGTAATGAGCAACAGAGGCTTGGTATGTCTGATAGCTATGACGGTTTAGTAGAAATGCTGAACCTATGGCAATTCCACTGACTAGATTAGCACCCCATTCACCTCTTTCTGAAAGTCAAGGAAATAGTTGGGGTGACAGAGAGTTATAGACTGGCCTGCCACATTAAGTGTGGTGTTACCTGTCCAGTATTACACCATAACAAAATTGGAAACAGAGCTTACCAGCTATAGACAAGGGCTTAATACTTTATTTTGTCAAAAGAACTTTCAGATCCAAGTAACACAACAAATTGTTGACTAATGCAGGGCAAAAGTAAAACATAGTTTCATATTTAAGTCTTAATGTAGACAATCTATATGAATAATAGAGAAACTGAGGAGTTACATAAAACTAAAGAGGGAAGAGTTGAAGAATCTGAGGCCAGTAAAAGGCTTCCACTTAATACAGACTCCAGAAAGTCTAATGGGTTGACAAAAACAATATTGATGCTGTAAATGATTTTGAAATAGAGATGGATATGCTTGGACTTGAATTTCAAAAACCCTTTATGGAGGTGACAGCATGAATTCTACTAGTAGACCAAAACAATATATTTCAAAAGTCTAGAATTTCCTGTAATCAGCATAAAAAGATACATTCTCCCTAATATTTGTCAAAAATATAAAACCATTTAGAGAGATTTGAACTGAACCATATATGTGGTAGCTGTTACCAGAGTAAAAACCTTATAGGAGGAGAAAAGGTAGAGATGTCAAATAACATCCTACATGAGGGAGAAAGGGAATACACATGTGCATATGTTCCAGGCACTGGGCTAAGCATTTTATAAATATCATCTCTTTTGGTCCTCACAACAACCCTGAGAAGTAGGTGCTATTATTATTACCCCCATTTTGCACTTTAGGAAACTGAGGCAAATGGAGGTTAAATGACTACCAAGGGCTATATAGCTGGTAAGTTTCCAAGGCTGGATTTGAACTCAAGTCTTCCTCACTCAGGGGGCACAGTAGATAGAGTGCCAGGAATGGATTGAGGAAGACTCATCTTCTTGAGTTCAAATCTAACCTCAGACACTTACTCACTGTGTGATCCTGGACAAGTCAATTAACCCTGTTTGCCTCAGTTTCCTCATCTGTAAAATGATCTGGAGAAGGAAATGGCAAACCACTTCAGTATCTTTCCCAAGAAAACCCCAAATGAGGTTACAAAGAGTAGGACATGACTAAAATGACTAAATAGCAATAATAACTTCCTGACTCCAAGTCTAGCTCTCTATCTACTGTGACACCTCGCTGCCCTCATTGGAAAAGCAAGTTGAGAATGCACCAAGGAATGATCCATGGAAAAGTACTGGAAAATTGAATCAACATCTGGTTGGTTCTCCCAGTCAAAAACTTGAATGTCATGTCACCAAATTAAAGGTAACAGCAACAACAAAAATACATGTAGAATGGGGTTTGTAAAATAAAAGTCTATCAGAAATTCTGGATTCTCTTAATCATCACTTTAAAACAAAAGTCAAAAGTTTAAGGTGATATAAGTCAAAATGGAGCAAAGTAAACAATAAACATCAATTAACAATTTTAACAACGGGTTGAAGAAACAAAGGAATTAGAGAAGAGAAAGGAACAAGGAGGATATGGAACATTGTTGGTCCTCTACATGATCTTAAGATGCCCAACATGATGAAAATGAATGTTGGATACAATGAGAAGCAGAAACCACATGTACCATTAACATAGTGAATGATGGAAATGTTACATTGAGGTAGGTGAGTGAATCTCTAGCTTCTCTGTAAAACTGGAAAGTTTTGGGATCAGATAAGATCTCTAATTCTTATTTAAAAGACTTTATAGTGGTTCATGAATTACTAACAAAGTACTTTACCAGCTTTCTCTCAAATTTAAGCCAGACTCAATCTTTCCTAACAGAAGGTACTACTTATCAACTATTAAAAGATGAAAACAGCAGTGATCCCTCCAAATATAGTGTTAAATCTTGATGTGCTTTATACAAAAGCATACACAATTTGCATCACAAAAACAAACAAAACAAACAAACAAGAAAGTACTATATCAACTGAAGACCAACAACAACACAAAAAGATGTCTCAGAGCATGTAAAAAAATCCCAGAAATAGAAAGAGCATCTGGTTATCAATTCAGTAGTTATTGGATAAGCTGTCCCAAGCACCATATCATTTGCATTCGCCTTATTGATTATTAAAAAGCCTTTGACTCAGTCTTAGATTCATGGCTTTTTCATGTATTAAAAAATATACAAAATAAGCATAAGTATAGAATATTTGATGCCCACATGGAAAAGTTTTCCATTTAAAACATGTCACCAGCATGGTAGTGTCAAAAATAATTAATGTAAAATGTGGATTTTTTTTTCAAAGACACTTTCTAAGTCCATTGTGAACCTACCTAACCTTAAATCTATTGTTGTATTTTTTAATAGAACTAAGTCTGGTTTCCAAGTTAAAGTGGTAATTGAACCAAAACATTTTATTAAGTATTTAATGTACATTGATGTAAGCTGTATGGCTCCATTGGTTAAAAAAATAAATGTTGAACATGTTGAAAAGTTTTTCATCTCATGGAATCTTTCTCCTATGGTAAAAGATTTGGACTTGCTAAGGATCAAAATTTTTAATGTATTATAAAGAAGGAAAAAAGAACAAAGACTTTTAGCTTGAATTTGGGTGTCAAATTGAACCAATGGGATGAAGGCAACATTTACAAATACATTGATTTTCTCCAGGCAAGACATATTGAACATAAAGCTATGAAGGAGAAAACTATAGCTAAAAATACTGAAATTTACTGGCATCCTAAAATAAAAGTTCAATGTGGGAAATATGTTTAAGGACATTAACACCTATGAATATTAATCTTAATGTAAAGTTTTTGGATTATAAAATTATTTATAACAGATTTGGAAATTATCATAACAAAAACTTAAAAGATATTAGTGAAATCCAGAATTCAGAATCTTAAGGCACACATACAAAGATTAAGATTGTGCTGGAACCAAGGTATTTTCATAGATTAAACTAATATGCACAAACACTGAAATATACAATTTATTCACAAAAATTTGACAACACTTTTAAAAGATGTTACCACACCAAATATCTATGCACTCCAAATTACGTGGAATGAAAAGCTTTTGAAATATAAAGACCTACTTGAAGAAATAAAAACTATCTGGAAATATGATTAGTTACAAATTATTCTCACCATTCTCCTACATGCTCCTAAAATCTTAACAAGGGAATTTTTAGAGAACCTACAGGAGATAAGTTAAGGTTTTAATATTTTTATTCAAATGCAAAAAGTAGTTATTTTTATCTATCTTTCAATAGTTCTTTAAAAATTAAATATACAAGAATAGCAAGATAAAACTTGTCCCAAGACCCTCCTTTCTTAACTTCATCAAAGAATATGAGAACAAGAAAACAACATTAATAATAGTAATATATTATCTATCTGTCTGTCTATCTATCTATCTATCTATCTAATGTAATATATACACTCCACATACATACACACAAATGTATTTATGTATTTGTCTGGATCGGTCATTTTATCTCTGCTAGGGGTCAGTCAGTATAGAAATTCTCTCTATCAGATAAAATTAGCAACTTTTATGTAATTTATAATCTTAGAATATTTCCTTAGAATGTATAATCTTACACCCTAAAAGGCTGTGACTTGCCCATGGTCATACAGTTAGTATACATCTGGGTAGGACTTGAACTCAGGTCTTTCTGACTCAAAGACCCACACTGTATACACTACATCCTGCAGTCTCTATTAATAAGAATATCTGACATTTAAAGTATTATGTGAATAATTATATTGATATTCAAAAACATTAAAACTTTTTATAACTTAAAATGTTTTGAATATGGAATATTTTCTCCTTTTGCTGCAATCCCTCAGTTTCCATGATTTGGAATTGAGTTCACAAGATTCTGACAGACATACTTTAGTTCTTCATCGTGAAATCAAACATTACATTGGATACTGAGTATACATTTTGTGAATAGTGCATTTTCCTAAGCAACACTTAGCAGCTTTCTTTAAAAACAAAATAAAACAAAAACAAAAACTAGTCTTCTCACTGTTCTTTCAACTTCAAGAAACCCAAGCTACACAGTAAAGGAATCAATAACAACCCTTCAACCTAATAGGTCCCTCAAGGTCTTAAATTGTTTTCTAGGGATTAATTAGGCTGTTTTCACAAGAACTGTTTGTCAGTTCTTGGAACTTTTTTCTTTATTTTAACTGTGCTTTCTTTTGTGCCTCAGTGTGATTGACCATATTTTATTGAGGGCTTGAATGATCCTTGAAATGCTTTACTTCCCTACACCAAAAGCTATATCATCAACAACTATGAAATATGCTTCTTGAAAAAGTATACTTTTTCACATTTCCTTGAAGTAATATATTCTTTAAAAAAAGAGCTGAAGACAAAACCAAAGAAAGCAATGAAAAACATATCTGTTGAATGGAATTTAGTTCTCGACTAATAGAGAACTAAATATGGGGAAATCAGCTCAATCTGGTTTCATATGATCAAGGTCAGATTTTGTGAGTCAGTCTACTATCAACAGAAATAAACACATGACCATTGCTGTCATAGATGTCTCAATTTGGCTTTTGAATGCCATCCTAATATAGCTCCAGACTACCTTTCCAGGATTATTGCATACAATTATCTTTCATTTACTCTAAATTCCAGTGAAACTGGCCTGATTGCTGTTCCCTGTACATGACATTCCATCTTCCACCTCCATACCTTATTCCTTATTCCTGGAATGCACTCCCTCTTCACCTCTGTGTTGTATTGTAGAATTCCTTGCCTTCCTTAAAAATCAGCTTAAGTTCTACCTCCTATGTGAAGGCTATGCTGATTACTTCCCAAGGGGAACTTGTACAGTGTCACACAGTAAAATCAGAATCAAGATTTGATCCCTAGTCTTCTTGACTCACAGCTTAGGATTTTTTTTAGTTATGTCTCATTGCTTCTCATTATTAGTATATTCTTTCATCAAGATCTTCAAAGATCTTCTAGGTGAGGAGGAAGGGAAGGAGGAAAGGAACTAAGGTTGATTTTTCTAAGAAAGATGTGTCTTTGGATGTACATCAATCCTGCATAAAAACTATTTTTTTCCAACACGGTGAACATTGTCACATACCCTGTCATTTCTTTGTATTATGATTAGAGTACGATGCTACTCTCCTTGTGAAATCTTTGTTAGCGTTAGCATTGTCATTTAATAACACACTGTCATATTAATGAGTTACAGTCAGAACAGGTAAAGTGACCTTATTCTAAGGCAAGAATTAAAAGGTTAAAATGTTCATCTACTTGACAAAATAAGGACACTAACAGGCAGAGTCCCTTTTGGGAGGAAATGCAAAGGTAGCTTAAAGAAATTTATTTGGAGGGACCTTATTCTTTACAGAGAATTTCTATATTTATAAGAAGGGTAGTCAAAGAATACCTGCTTAGAGAAAAGGCCCAGTCAACAGTCATCCAATTTGGATGCTAAAGATTTCCTTTCTGATCATCTTTAGAAAGTTATTCTGGGTTCCCTTATCTCTTGAAAATGAAATTGAAATCAATTCTACCAAGCCCATTGTGATGTTGGACAGCTCTCAAATGGCTTATCTTTGTAATTTCCAACTTTTGGGGCCCCTTGTCTCTGTTTGCTACGTAGTCTCTCCCTCTCTCTCTCTCTCCCTCTCTCCCTCTCTCTCTCTCTCTCTCTCTCTCTCTCTCTCTCTCTCTCTCTCTCTCTCTCTCTCCCTCTCTCTCTCTCTCTCCCTCTCTCTTCTCTCCTTTCCCCTTCTTCCCTCCACCCAGCAGCTTTATAATATAGTATGGTCCATGCTTGATTTTTAATTTAAAGTTCACTAAAATTAATTTTGTTTTGAAAAAAATATTTGAGAATTTCTTGACACCCTTTGAGATAATATCAAGCACCCTAGGGTGTCATGAAACCAAGATTGGGAAATTGCTGGCTTGTACAGTTACCATGGGGATTAGTATCTGTAGCAATTCAGTTCTTGAAAAATGAAGAGCAAAGGGAAAAATCGCTGATGGGCTGTAAATAGGGCAAGGAAAAGTCACAAAGTAAACACATTAGCTACTGGCTGGAGCCTGACCTGACATCTCTCTGTTCATCTCTTTGTCTCCACCTCTCTCCATATCTTTCTGTCTCTGTCTCTGTCCATCTCTGTCTTTCTCTATGTCTGCTTTTCTCTCTTTCTCGTCATTATTATTACATGTTACAAAGACAGTCAGACAGGATTGGAGATAGTTATAACAGTAAAATGAGCCTCCTCCATTGAAATCTGTTCTGATGGATTAAAGCTGGATGCTGTGCAAAAGTTAGAGGATTTGGTGGAGGGGTGCTAAACATTTGTATAGCTTAAATTACTGACCACTTGGGCAATTAAAAGGCAGTGGGCTATAATATTTGAATCCCCCACTCCACTGTTCAAAGTGTCAGCCCCACAATACCCAGAAATGTATTGTTTCCCCATTTTAATTTTAGCATCTAGGTTTCAGCCATTTGCATTTAAATGTGTTGTCAGAGAATTTCCAGAGATCCTTAATAGGGGGACCAATTTGCATTTTAATATGCTCTTAAAGAATTTCAAGAAATCTTTTTTATTGTGAATACAGTATCACCAGAACATAGGCCACCTTTTAAAAGAAACTAGATTTGCCTAGGTGGAATTTAAACAGAGACTCTGTGGTTTTTTCAGATTTTGTTAAAAAGTTCCCCAACCTGGATGTTGGAAATGTAAAAGATAAAGGAGGTCAAGTCTAATGCTATGTGACCTGTTTAAAAGAGTGGCCATCCAGTGGGACTGAGAATCAGAAGACCCAAGTTTTCATCCTAGATCTATCTACCACTTCAACAAATGAAGTTACTTCTAGTCACTTCATCAGGGGACTGGACATTTTGTCGGTTCTTCACTCTTTAATGGAATAGATGCCATAGAGTAAAGGCAATTAAGAGACCTGGAGGAAAAGAATATGCCTTGAAAAAGGACTACTCTAAGTCATGGCCTTAGAATGTAAGGGCTGAGGTCAAGCTAGAAATCATTATCACAAAGATAGGGAGAAGATGAGGCAGAAGTGGTCAAATAAGGGTTGGTGCAATAGTCAAGAGGGAGATATGACATTATAAGGCTGTTCAGGTAAGACTATAAAGTTATTAATTCAACAAGCCTGCATATATTTGCAGGGCACTGTGCCATATTCCACAGATACAAAAGCAAAAATCCAACTGTGCCTGTCCTTAAAAAAATGACTTTCTACTGGAATGAAAATAACAGATAGACTAATAAATAAATATTACATAAAAACAAAAATCAATGCAAAGTAACTCCAAATTAGAAGTAATTTGGAAGGGGAATGAAGTAATAAAGGGTGGAGAGAGATTATCAAGGACAGAGCATAAGGCATCTGCAAATGGCAATTTTCTCATTCAACTTTCCTGGAAATAGGATCTTTGGAGGAGGTAATGTTAGTTATATCTCCTTAATCTACTCTATAAGCATGTCTGCACATCTGGACAAAGTTGATTTCTAAAGTTCCTTCCAAATGTAAGTCTATACTTCCAGTCCTGTTTTATCACAAAAAGGAGTACTTAAAAGGGAAGGAATGTATGTGAGTCTGAGGAGGATGATAAAGCATGTGTGGAATCAGGAGGGAGGGACATAGACTTTGCCCTCTAATTCCTCATTTTTTTGCTGTCATTCTGTAGTCTGAGAATCTTTTAGAAGATTTTAATTTCCAGATACCTTTAAAAAATAACAAATACATAGTATATATGTGTGTTTGTATGTGTGTATATACATATATAGTTTATGTAGTATAATATATTAGTATATGTATATGTATATGCATGTTTGTATGTGTATGTATACACATACACATATACAGATATACACACATACATACATAGTTATATATAAATTTATAAAAAAATATAATGCTCTATGAAGGTCAGCCTGCTTTTCAAAGACTGTCAATAATTCTTCATTGCCTGCAGAATGAAGCCTAGACTCTAGCATGACATTCAATGCCATCTGTGATCTGGGACCCCTCTGCCTCTTCATTAATCCCCTACCTTCAACTCTCCACTCTAGCTAACCTGTTCTGCCAAAGACTGTTCCCTAAAGACCATATGCATTCTTACTTCTGCACCTTTAATACCTCTGCCAAAAATGACTTTCTTCCTATTCCTTCGTCTAAGTGCTATCCTTTCTGCCAAGCCCAATTTAAGATTGACCTCTCATAATGCTTCATCCCTCATTCACTGACATTTCTCTCATCTTGAATTCTTATGGCTCTTCCAGTCTATAACAGTCATTTGGTATTTAATGCAACCTACCTTGTACCCTTTATACCTATTTCTGCTTTCCATTTTGATT
Organism: Vombatus ursinus; assembly: GCF_900497805.2. Classification (NCBI taxonomy): domain Eukaryota; kingdom Metazoa; phylum Chordata; class Mammalia; order Diprotodontia; family Vombatidae; genus Vombatus; species Vombatus ursinus. The sequence goes on from NW_020954641.1 coordinate 37,492,305, forward strand.
GCAGTTGTCTTGTGCACAAGTCAGTGCTTTCTTATACATATTTGTTTCCCCAGTGCAGAACACAGTGACCTAATATAGTTGATGGTGGTGGTGCTAACAGTTTGATGTCTACCATTACATCTGGAGTAATTCATTAAGGACACTGAAGAGGAAGCTGCCAGGGAGCACAAGAGAAAAAATATTGGGCCTATAATCATTACGATGTAGTTACTGGTAAGGGATACCAAATTTTAAGATACTGAAAGGCTGTTATGCCACTGCTGGAATATATTTAGGAGAGGATCAGTCTGACTGTGATGCATGTATCTGAAGTGCTTATATTATCCAGCACCTATCACCCCAATCAGTTAGCTTCAGTTCAATAAACTTCACACTTTACAAATTCCCTTCCACGGACATAGACAATAATCCTAACTTTAACCATGGCACAGTCACCAAATTGACCTTCATTTTAATTATATCAGATTTTGTGGACAGTTTAAAAAATACCTTCTTCATGATTTATAGGCTTGGCAAATATTCTTCAATTTTTATATAGCATCTGGACAACATAGCAGGACAGATTTCCTTAGAGAAAGCTCAGTGGTAATGTATTGAATCTGACAGCTGAGTCACAGAGCTAGAAGGGACCTTGGCCGCTTAGTTCAACTCCCTCATTTTACAGATGAGGGAACTGAGGCTCAAGAAGGTTACATTATCTATAAGCATTAGAGCCAGAATTTGAATCCAGCACCTTTAACTTCAAAGCCTGGGTTCTTTTAACTGTAGCATATTGCTGCAATAAAGTGGATAAACTAGTTTGCAACCCAGTATCCTTCATATTATGGACACACTCTGTAATGAGTTGATACATTAATCAATATATCAATGCATCAGCAGATATAGTCTCACAAAAGCATTTCAACCATCATCTAACAAGGTTATGGTAGGGAGAACATGCAAATGTCTTCTGCACCTCCTCTGCCTTCACCACTAAGCAAAATCCCCTTCCAATGGATTGCTTTGTTTTTGTTTTTGTTTTTTTCTCTTCCTAATATGAGTCTTTGCAAGTTGCCAAAAAGTCACTCCTGGAACTCACTCCAAGTGAGTTGGTATTGGGCAAGGAACACTGGATTTGAAAAAAAAATGACATCTATGTTTTTCTAAGATCATTGAGCTTATCATTTCTTATAGCACAACAATATTCCATCACAATCATGTACCATATCTTGTTCAGTTATTCCCTAATGGATAGGCAGCTTTGTGTCAGATGGTAGCCATCTCTGGAGGGGGAGGGGAAGAAAAAAAAGGGGGTAGAATTTACATGATGACTTTATTATATATTTTAAAAGAATAGCAAGTTGTACATAATAGATTTTCAGCTTCATGAACCTTTTTTTTTTCTTATACTATGTTATGGAAATGCTTGTGCTATTCCATGAATTAATAAATAATTTTAAAAATGATATCTAATTTAAGAAATTGCCTCTTTAGTTTGAGTGTTCTCTTGTCTGGTGCACACATGCATAAATCCCATGAGGTTACCAATGAAAATCGTGTGTTTGTCTGGAGGAAGGGCTGACTTCTCATTTCTAACCTCCTGTGCTGTGAAAACTTGAAGGAAAAAAACAAACAAACAAAAAAACTGCCAGGAAATAATTTAAAGTATAAATGAAAATTCAGCCCTAGCCAAAGTTTGTATGGGATAGTGGGAGAAAAAAAAGTCGATTTGGAATTATAAGATCTAGAGGTAGAGGAAACTTTAGAGATCATCTAGGCCAGCTCCGTCCTTTTATTAATGAGAAAAAAGATGCACAGACAGTTTGAGACCTGTCCAGGGTAGTCAAGCACAAGATAACAACCCAAGCTAAAAGATCATTTACTTAGAACTGGAAAGGGATTTGAAAATCATCTCATCAATCCTTTTACAGAGGAGGAAAATGGAGCTCCAGAAAAGTTAAGAGATATGACCACGATCATGGTGGTCAAATTCTAATCCAGGTTTTGTGATACCATGTTCCATGCTCTTTCTATTAAGTCACATTAAACTCGGGAACCTACTACCTATAAAATCATTGGTAAGTCACTTCCCTCTGGATTTCACTTAATGTGTAAAATGAGAAAACAGATATTTTTAAGGCCCCTTTAAAATACTATGGTGTCATCACCTCATGCCCCAAACCTTCCAACTCTTCAGGGCCTGAAATCCAGGAAAGAAGATTGTGAGAAAAGGACCAACCCCAGAAAAGAGACTGAAACAGAAATATAATGGAAACTCAGTCTGGCATGACCTTTTATCCAATGGAGTGACTCATGGGCAAAACAATATGATAAAAATATGATAAAATTATGCCCCCTTAAATTTAATATGTACCTAAGATAAGCATGACTCAATGCTAATAGAAATATTTATAAAATACATTATACTCTTCTTTCTTTAGAATAACAACATGTTTTTGATAATCAAGGTCCTCATTTTGAACATTAGTTATACTATGACTTAAGATCACAATGTACTCCAAGGCTACTGAGGTATTTGGAGCTCATTACTCCTACACAAAATGGATTCAGATTGCTGTTTTTTAGCTTGTGTATGTGTGTGTGGGTGGGTGGGTGTGGGTGTGGGTGTGGGTGTGGGTGTTTAAGTATTCTGTTGCTCTCCTCCCCCCATTCTTTGGCTATTTGTTTTATCATTTCTTATCATTTCCCATCACTATCAGTTTACCTGTCTGTAGTAGCCTATTCTACTTTTCTAATTTTATGCTTGTAATCTTATAGAAACTGGGATACTAGACAACCGAGCATGTGAAAACCATGTACAAATCAAGAATGACAAGACTTTAAATTGGGATCTAATGAAGCCCCTTTACTTCATGAGCTTTGTGACAAGGATATTAGTAGTTAAAGCCTTAGTGGTTTAATTCTGTTTTCAAGCTTTGTTCCAGAAGACCTGACATGTACAGGAAAGTCACGTGTGTCTGCCAGAGTAAAACTGATATAACTAGCAGAAAAGGCAGATGCTAATCCTATTCCCCCACATCAGAGTTAACAAAGACTTCTTCTTGAGTAAGTAGAAAGTAATGATGCTGTTGTTTACCCATTAAGCATTCAACAAAATTCAACAAGTGGCTACTGTGCTCAAAGCACTTTGATAGATGCAGAATTGCAAAGATAAAAATAAAACAATTCCTTCATTCAAGGAACCAGGGGAGAGAAGATACCACACACAGAGAGATAAAGAAATTAAAGAGAGGAGGGAGAGAATATAACTAATTGGGGGATCAAATTTGTCTCCAGTTAAGGCCAGATTGTAGAAGATCTTACACATAAGGTTGAGGAGTCAGTATTTTAATCTGGAAGCAATAGGGAGAGACTAAAGTTTATTGAACAGGAGGGAGACAAGATGAGTCTGTTCCTTAGTAAGGTTCTTTTGGTAGCTGAGTTAAAGATGGTTAAGCATAGAGTGAGCTTGGTGATAAGAAATGGGAGGCTGTTACTATAAGTCCATGTGAGAAGCAGTGAGGTCTGAAACTAGAATGGTCACTATGTGAATGGAGAGAAGAGAGGAGAAATTGGGATCTTCAGGGGGAGGGGATGGGTTTAAGGGCCCAGGTTTTGGACAATTTTCCCACTGATGTGAATGAATTTGCAATGAGTTGTCCATGTTGTCTCATCTGTTCCCCCTTGTAATCAATCAAACATCCTACAAGACAACTAACAGATACTAGGAAGTCTAGCCCAGATCATGGAACTGAACAAAATCAAACTGATCAAAGTTAAGACGATGCGCCAAGGAATTTAGGTACTCACTCTTAGGATTAACTCTACCATGATTTTCTAATTGAGCTGACCTGCCAGAGATCAAAAAGGGTCAAAATGCATCTAAATTATTCCCAAATTTCAAAATAGGGAACTGTAGAAAATAAACAGGCTCTGAAATCAGAAGACCTAGATTCAAATTCTACTCCTGACACTATCTTTCAGACCTTGGACTAGTATCTTACTATGATGGATCTCAGTTTGCTTATCTGTAAAATAAGGGGGTTGGACTACATGATCTTTGAGGTTTCTTCTAACTTCAAATCCATGATCCTATCAGTCTAGTATGAGAAAGAAAATCTTTCGTTTCATCAAATAAACTCAGGTTTATCTGTGAAGTAAGTATCGTATAGCTGAAATGGAGAAAATTTAAGCACTTTTATGCCAAGTCCTGAGCCAATTCATAGACTCCCCTTAGGAATCATTTTAGGAATTATTGCCTCCTTCAGACCCTCTTGGAGATCCTGTGTCCTTCCTCCTTTGATCACAGAAATTAGAGCTAGCCAAGTCTCTAGAGATCATGTGATTCATCTTTTTCCTTTCAGGAGAGAAAATTACAGCCCAAAAGGGAAATGGATTGCCCAAGATCATACAGCTAGTGGTAGAGCCAGGAATCAAATCTAGTTCTCTTGACTTCAAATCCAGAGTTCCTTGCCTTACACCATTCACTCTGCTCCTCTGCATCCTCTTCCTTCTTTTTCAAACACTCTCATCCTAACCCACATCAGTTCCAGAAGCTCAAAGCATAAAAAGAAATCAGAAGGAAGCAATGACATGACACATCCTTTAATATCTTCTTTCCTTTCAACATCTATGCCTCCTTGTGAGGTAAGCAGACACTCCTATAGGCCAAGACAGCCATGAACATCTACCCAGAGAGAAGGGAAAAGCGGGGAGGGAGGAGGGAAGCCAGTCTTCCAATCGATGATGAAATCTAAAAGGTTTGCTCACCAGAGTTTGCAATTTGCTGCAGTTTTATAAATAATTCACTCAGGGAATGTTTCACCAAGAACTGCACAATCATTTCAAGAGGCAGAGCCTAATGGTTTATTTTTTTTTTAATTTCTAAATGGAAAAACCACTAAAGCTTAACCTTCGACTTCTCTTATTTTAAGTAACTCTGTTTTTCTTGTACTTGTATGAATGTCGGTAATATCCAAATATGTTTCTTACAGCCATCCCCCTGATGTGTGAAACTTCAGATCATCTTTGAAATTCATTGAATCCATGCCATGTTTAATAGACATTTTGCACAAAACACATTTTCAATTCAATTTAATTCAACAAACATATATTACACATCTGCTATGTGTCTGGCACTGCTAAGCATGAAAGATTCAAATAAGAAAAACAGAATCCTCAAGGAGCATGCAATCTAATGGGGGAAGACAATACACAAAAGAAGGCCAGAGGAGGGCACCAAGGGATACCCAGAGCAGTGGAATAATGTTCCATGGATTCAAAACTAAGCTGAGCCACTGATAGAAAATGAAGAGTTAGTTACCTGGAAAGTTCTGAGCCCTCTATAAAGGAAGACTGTGGGAAGAGTTTATGAATGCCCTCCAAGTAGAAGGGAGAGGCAACAAAGGGAGCTGAGTTTTTGAATACCAAAAGATAAGCTGATCTGCATGGTGATGAGATTTCAGGTGATCAGTTTATTCTGGGAGAAGCATGATGTTCTAAGGAGTCAAAGCCAAGCTGAGCAGAGCCACTGATAGAAATACGACCTAAACCCAGCACACAGGCCTTTCCTTTGTTATTTTTCATGACATATGTTATAGGCCCCCAAACCATAAGAGTGTATAGATTTCACATAAGCATTTCAACACATTGATTTTGTTTCCCATAAGTTCCCAAGTTACTAATGACTGTAATTCATCAGCAGTCTTTCTGGTTATGCTCAATGGCTTTCAAGGAATGAGATAACAAGGAAATCTATTTTGCCCCACCAGTGACAGACTCAAGAACTATATGCATATAGAATAAGAAGGCCTACCTACAAGAACACCAATTCATGAGTTGAAAGAGATCAAGAAAAGTTTATTTCCAGGACATGACATTAACCATTTAAGCAAGGTTCATGGTAAGTATTTTTATTATTGATAGTCATTTTCTCTCTTTCATAGGGCTCAAATACTGGAAAAGACCTTAAAAGGTCATTTGACCCAACTTTCTTCCTTTAAGTGGGACTACCAGGGAACCATGTCATGAAGATTAGAATCTTTCTTTTAAAAATAAATAAAATAAAATAAGGAACTCTAGAAAAAGGGTTTAGGGTATCTCACTTGGCAATCTCTTCTAGTGCTGAAAAAAATTAACCCAAGAATAAATTCTATTTTTATTCAATATTTCTTTGACTTCCCTAAGAAGGCAAGAGCAATACAGTAGAAAAAAAAGATGGACACTGGGTTAGAAAATTGGGGTTCAAATCCCAGTTCTGACACTCAGCATCATAGATTCAGACTTAGGGTGATTGTAAAGATCATCTCCTCCAAATCCATCATATCATGCTGTGTTTCTGTGTGATTGCTGGGTTAGTTATGCTGTTTCTTAATCTATAAAATGAGGAAGGTGATGGGACAGGGAAGTAACAAGCATTTATTAAGTACCTACTATGTGCCACATACTGTGCTAAGCACTTTACAAACGTTATTTGATTTGATCTTCACAATAATCCTGGGAGGTAAATATTATTATCCCCATTTAACAGTTGAGGAAACTGAGGAAGATAGAGGTTAAGTAACTTCCTCAGGGTTCTAGTTAGTTCCTGAGACTGGGTTTGAAATCAGGTCTTTCTGATTCCAAGCCTCGTGTTCTATCTTTTGTTTGCCATTTCCTTCCACAGCTCATTTTACAGATGAGGAAACTGAGGTGGAGTTAAATGACTTGCCCAGGTTCCCACAGCTAGTAAGTATTTGAGGTCAATTTGAACTCAGGTCTTCCTGACTCTAAGCCTGGTCCTCTAACCACTGTACCACCAAGCTACCTTGGTGTTCACTCTACTGTACCACCTAGATACCTCTAAGGAGTAAGCACCTTGTAAAACCCAAAATACTATAGAAATATGAACTCTTATTCTATGTATATAATGAAAAGATATTGCAAGACAACTCACTGGTCTATAGAATCTATAGATTCAATTATTCTTCAAGTTAAATTGTATTTCCCAAGTAAGGAAGAGCTCAAATTAAATACTCAGTAAATCTATTCCCCAATGAGCTATCCTTGCATCCCAACACCATTACTCTTTATTTACTTCCAATCCCACCCAATAAGTGTTTATCAAGCACCTACTATGCCTAAGACACTGCACCATGTGCTGGAAAATCTGGAACAAAATGAAAAACAGTCCATGCCTTCAAGAAGCTTAGATTCAATGCAACAGATACAGGATGTAAATGGATATATGTAGACATGATAACATGAGCAGGAAAGAGAGCACATAAAAATTAAGAAGAGCAAGAGAGACTCCCTGTGAGATGTGGTACTGAGCTGAACACTGAGGAAAGCTAAGCATTCTAGAAGCAGAGGTAGGAGGGAGTGTCTTTCCATCAATATTTCAAGATTCCCTACAACATCCTTCTGAGACCTGTAGTACAAGTATTATTATTATACCATTTTACAGATGAGGAAACTTAAGAGGTGGGGTGGTACAGTAGAGACTTATATGGCACTTTTAATATTTGCAAAACTCTTTATAGACATTATCTTATTTGATCTTCACAATTATCTTATGAAGTAGGTGCTATTATCATCCCCATTTTTAGAGATAAAGAAACTGAGGCTGAGTGAGTTTAAATGATTTGACCAGAATCATACTATAGATCACTTCTAAGACAAAATTTGAACTCCTAGTCTGATGTTCTATCCACTAAGCCAAACTGTCTACATTTAGAGGCAACGGGTCTGGGTTTAAATTCTGCCTTGTCCATTTAACTATCTCTGTGACCTGAGCAAGTTATGCAAGTTCTCTGGCTCTCAGTTTCCTTAACTCTAAAATGAAGGGACTGTCTTAGATAAGATGCCTTTCAGATCTAAATCTATGAGGCTTGAACCAGTTAAATGATTTGCATAGAGTCCTGTAGCTAGGAATTGGCTCAGCTGAGGTTCAAACCCAGATCTCGTGACTCAAAATAATTCAGGGCTCTTCTCACCACCCTGCTTCTCCCTACATCCTCTGGATCAATAACAGTGGTTCACATGGATAAAGCCCTGAACACTTTACAAAGTATTTTCCTCCCTATGTGACAATGAAGCAGATAGTACATATAGTGTCATCTCCATTTTCTAGATGAGGAAACCAAGGCCAGAGGAAGTTAAGTGACTTGCTCATGTTTACGAACCTCTAGTCATCCTAAGCCTAGGTTCAGCCCATGCCCTGTATATTTATATAACAGATTCATATAATTGACATAACCCCCACCCTTCTAAAAAGAGCAATGGAATGAGAAGGCTGGATCAATGAAATAACCCCCTAAAAGAACAGGTGTGTGTGTGTGTGTGTGTGTGTGTGTGTCTTTGTCTGTGTCTGTGTGCATGTGTATTTTAATGGCTGTGTATTATTGTTGTTATGTGTATGTGTATTTTTAATCCATGCTGCCTGTGAATGATTAACCTAATAATGTGACAGTTTGCTAATGTTCTGTCTTGACAAAACAAATGTAAATAGATGTTCCCAGATACCTGTACAAATTCCATAAGTAGATAATTATCTCCCTACACCTGTGGGCTTGATATGCCAATAAAGCCAACATCGTTTACTCTCTTTTAAAAAAAAGTCTGAACAACCCAATCTGCTAAGGTTTGGCTTCTTCCAAAGGAGAATTAAATTCAGTAAATGTTGAGAAGGGCAGTCAAAAATGAGAAAAGCGAGAGTTGAAGAATTGACTTTCTAAATGATCTATTGCACCCATCAAAGCATTGGGCTCATTATGGTGACTTATTGACAGAGGATGACTCAGTGAAATTTTGAGTCTTCATGCTTTGGGTATAGTCTTGAAGATATGAGAATAGATAGACAGATAGATGAATGAATATAGACAGATGAATATAGACAGATAAACAGATGAATACAGACATAGATAGATGAATACAGACAGGTGAATATAGACAGATAGTTAAGAGTGATAGATAAATAAATATAAATAGATGGATAGATATGTTTACATACATATGTCTGTTTACATATACATATTTATATTTGTCTACTTACATATATTAAATATTTTTAAATGTTCTGGTTAAGCCTGTCATTTCCAAAAATCCTATTGTTAATGCTTTTATAAACATTATCCATTGCTCTCCTAATTGCAGTGTGCTATAATGGAAGGAATCTGGAACCTAGAGCCCAGAGTGCACTTCCCACCTCTGATCCTCAGTAGCTTGGTGACCTCAGACAATTCTCTTCACTTCTCGGAGCTTCAGCTTACTTGTCTGTAAAATGGGGATATTAACACTTACAACAACTACCCCCATGGCAGCGGAATGAGGAAAATGTGTTGTAACCTGTAGAAATGTGAACTTTTATCATTTTATTTGAATTAAATTTCTATATATTTAGTGGCTCAAACAAGGTACAGCTACTATAAAGTACCATAAAATCATGGATTCAGAGTGGGATGGAACTTTCTCCCTTCATCTAATCCAACTCTGATCATTTTATAGATGAGAAAATTGAGACCAGGGAGGCGAAATGGTTTCCTAACGTCTCACAGCGAAAGTGGCAGCACTGAGATCCAAACCCAGCCAATCCGATCCAGTAGTCTTTGCTCTGCAACACACTGCCTCCAGTTTAGGAAATAACACACAGAAGTTTATCCTCTTTTCTCCAGACGGGTCAGTTTCTAAGTGAGTGTTTCTTATTTCATCAGTTTATTCATCTCTAGCTCTCTCTTCTAAAGTAATATCGTTGCTGTTCAATTGTTTCTGACTCTTCATGATTCATTTGGGTCTTTCTTGGCAAAGACACTGGAGTGGTTTGCTGTTTTCTTCTCCAGTTCATTTTACAGATGAGGAAACTGAAGCAAATAGAATGAAGGGACTTGCTCAGGATCACACAGCTAGTAAGTGTCTGAGGCCAGAATGGAACTCAGGAAGATGAGTCTTCCTGACTCTAGTCCCAGCACTCTATCCACTGAGCAACCTAGCTGACCCTTCTAGAGGTAATACTTGGCTTTTTAAAAAGTTAAGGTGTTATTGTACCTTTCGGCCTCTTGTAATAGGCCGAAAACTGGTTTTGTTTTTAAGGATTTTGTATTAATTGGAAACTCCCGAGGGTGTTGTGAAATTGAGTTAAGGTATCTTTTATCTAAACTAACTCCAACAGATTCTGAAATGTTCTGGAGGGTGATTCTCAACCTGATACCTCTTCTATGAAGTAAATGTCACCTCTTTTATGAAGCCTTCTATGATCCCAGCACAGGAAGTGACCTCTCCCTCCTCTTCAAGTTCGTATTGCTGTGTACTTTGTACTACCTTTTGCTATGGTGGGTTTGTGTGCCTATTTACCACCACCATCCCCCTTTAACAAATTGTAGGATCCTAAGGGGAGAGATAGTATCTTTTTTCTTTTTAATTTCCCCTCTCCCCAAAACAAGCATCATGTTTGGAACATAATGGATACCCAACAGATAGATAATATAGATATATAGATTTGTTGTATGTAATTTAAGTTCCTAAAATAAATACACATCTTGATGCATAGGAAAGAAATTCAGCAGGAAATGCTGAGGGGGGAAGTTTGCTCAATAGGCTAAATCACTAAATGAATTAAATGTACAGTACTGAGTCTCTCTCTCTCTCTCTCCCTCAAGGGCAACACTGTGGTTTGGTTTTCCTGGGACTTGGTCTTAATGAAACAGAAGGAAGAAAGGGAGGGAGAAATAAATGTTTTCTGGCTAATAGTCACTTAGTCTACTGGTACAGGAAGCTCAGGAAGAAGATGGACATGAGAGAGAATGCTGCATGGGTGGCAAGGGGAAAAGATGTTGTGAAGTGTGTGAACCAATAAACTGCTTATAGGGCAAAACTTTGCTGAAGCAATTTGATATCTTGGATCACTTAAGGTAAAATATACAAATCCAGAATGAATGAAAGACAAATGAGAGACTGGAGGGGGAGAGTAAAAGGAGATGGGGAGAGAGCCAGAGAGACAGAGGGAGGGAAGGAGAGACTTAAGATAGGCAAATCTGAAAAGACTAGATAGATAAGGTAGATTAGATAGATGTAGATGAGTTTGTCTCTCTCTCATCTATGGGGGAGGGGCTGACATGAGGACTCAAACCCAAGTCTTGTCATTTCAAGCCCTGACCTCTTTCCTTGACCACACTGCCACATGCACCCTGTGACACTTTTTAAAGCACAGCAAAGAGCTCTGACCTGGACTAGTGTTTCAAGATATTTTTACACTTTTTATTTCTATCTCCACTACCCTCTCTTCATCATCCTAAGGACTTCTCTAGTGACCTTGGAGAAGCCATTTAGGCAAATTTCTCTGCTTCTAGGATGAATCATCTCTACAGAGAGAACTGATAAGGCTTGATCATTTACCTTTATAGAAACATTTTGAAATCTTTGGATTAAAGAATTGGTGTAGAGAAGTACAGAGTGTTATGTAATATTTTGAGGCCAACTCTCCTTTCCTGGGCAAAAAGAAGCAGGCAGTCTTAAGGGCACTTAAGGGAAGTCTCTGCCCCATTAGGTCTCAAATTAATCTTCTGAGAACAATCCACAAAAATTATAAGTTTTCACTACCTCATGTATTTTAATCACAAAGACAAGAGTTATTAATATCTTAATGATTTTCCTTTAACATTTGTCCCCTAACAGACCCAGCTTTGTGAATAGGGAATTTTTTCAAGGGTTTGCAAATGAGAGCTTTTCCTCTACAACCTTTTTACTGAGTCCATTTCCCCCCAAACACACACTGTCGGTGCCCTTCAATTCCCCAGTCTGACAATCTGTGGGATATAATTATTGCTAGATTGGTTAGTACCCAAAGGGCGTTACTTCATAATTTCTAGACATAAGTGTATTGGTTATGTTAAATATTGCAATAAGCTTGGGAAAGGAAAAGGAGAAAGTTTCAGTGAAATCTGCCAGCCTCAGAATGAATTATATCCATTTTTAAAAGACCTTCAGACCCACTTAAGAGATAATTCCAATGGAACAGAATATTGTTTCAGGATAATGGTTTCCTGCTGATAGATAAGTGCAGATGCAAAAACAAGGCATTTATCAAAAAAAAAAGAAAGAAAGAAAAGAAAAAGAAATGGCAAGACAAAAAAAAGAAAGAAAGCTTTATAAAAATAATGATTAAAGAAGACTTTTACTGAGTTGTACCTACACAATTTTGATTGTATCTAAGCTACAGTCAAGGTTTGGAATATTCCATCATTGGAACAACAGAAAAATGGAAGTTTACTTGTGTCCTATGGAACTTCTGAATTCCTATGAGCACAAGGGTTAACCTACCACAAAGAAAACTTTTAGTAATTGAATAAAATGACTTCTAAATGGCTGCAAATTCATTTCTCATTTTTAACTTGACAATAACCACTATGGAATTTAATTACCTGGTAAATATTCAATGATTTTGTTCCTCTCCTCACCAAAACACCTTCATCAGACACTCAGTAACCTTTTTGTATTATCTACAGTTTAGAATTCACAGGGAATTAGTTCCCAATGCTGGTAGGAGTTGCTCTCCTTGAGGAATTGACACTTTAAAGGAAAAGGTGAGACAAATGGGAAGACAGATTTGATACATAGCAACACCTCCAGGTAAACCATAAATAAACATTTGCCAATTAAGCAATAGATATATCCTTGAGTTTGTGAGGTATTAACCCAACCCTACTGAATGGGTTTTTTGTCATGTTACTTTCCAAAAATAACCAAGTCCAAAACATACAGAATTGTACATGTAGTGTCACTGACAGAAATACATATTTCAAAAGGAGGAGCACATGTGGTGGTAAAGAAGATAAAGTTTGTTTTGAATTTGTTGAGTTTGAGGAACTGAAAGAACATTCAGGTGAATGTGTATAATGGAAAACTTGAAAGTAAGTGCTCAGGTGAAAGAAAAGTCAGAGCTGGGAGTTGTAGCTGAAACTCTGGGATCAATAAATCAAATAAATATTCATTGAACACCTACTATAAGTTAGACACTATGGTAGGGAATTGAGAATGCAGAGACAAAAATGGAACAGTCCTTTCCCTCAAGAAGATTATACTCTACTGGGAGAAACAATATACTCACATATAAGTAATATAAAGCAAATACAATGTTTGCAAATGAAGTTGAAACTCTGGAATTAATTTATACAAATTAAGAAGGGCAGACTCCTAGTTTTTCACAGCCTTGGCTGCCATAAAGATACACAAGTTTGGCCAAAGTGTGTCTTTTTCAATTTTTCAAGCTTGACACAGTTGGAAGATGATGCTCTGTCAGCACAAATTAACTTGGTTCCATCCATTGCACCACTCATTATGACAAGCAGACACATGAGGGACAAAACCAAAAGATGCTTTTGTTGATTACTTCGTGTGAGGAAAAAATAAAACATTGTTGCTAAAAATATATTTTAGACTTTGCCAACTTGAAAAGAAATCCATATCTCTCTTTTTTAGTGATTCACTTTATAAAGTTGAACTGTATTGGGCCTATTTTGTAGATTAAAAACTACATAAATGTTTTGTTTTGTTTTTAATTGTCAATAATTTATTTTGAAAATTCAATTTTATTTTATTTTCAACTGCCTTTCAATCTCCCTTCTACCCCCCACTTTGAGAAAGGAAGAAAAACAAAACCCTTTACAAAACTAATTCCCACATTAGCCATGTTTATGGAAAGTTTTGACCTGAATTTCTGTGGTATTCAACTCCCTCTGCAATTTGAATGTCTTTGTAAGAAGATGGTTCTTACAGGACTCTATTCTTAAGTGATTCTTATAATTCATTTGCTAAGGGGAAGTAGGATGAAGGTCATTAGCTCCACTTAGATCCTTTAAGAATTACTTTAGTAGGATTGACCTAGAACCTGGCTATGATGGGCATTGAAACGAATGTCTTCACCACAGCTCCACCCAGTTTCTTTGAGATTTCCTAAGTGGAACTTCCATAATGATTTGTATGGAACCAGGCTTACAAGAAAGGGTGTGGCAGGAGATAAAAGGAATTTGGGGACCCTAATTCAAATAACTGAGAGAGTCAAAATGGAGGAAGAGAGGTTAGGTTCAAAAGACAAACTTACATGTCTAAGGTGTACTCTCATTAACTCGCAGGATGTGGCTGGTAGGGGTTCTAAATCAATCACAATATAAGAACTGTCATTTCCAGTAACATTGAAATAGTCAATGAAAAGATGTATGTTAAGTAAAAGGAAATTGTTCCACATTGTTGACAATGACTTGTACTCAAGAATTGTCATTAAAGACATCATATATGGAACGGGTAATGACAGATCAAAATAGTCTGAGGCTATGAGCTAAAAAAAAATGCAAAGACCCTCTTCTTCTGGGGTACAGAGGAATGTAAGGGAGGGAAAAGGCTACATAGAAAAGAACAATAATAGAAACAATAATGTAATAGCCAACATTTGTATAGTGCTTTAAGGTTTACAAAGCATCATACATATGTTTTCTCATTTTATCCTAACAACAACCCTGGGAAGTAAATGCTTTAGGGGCAGCTAGGTGGTGCAGTGGATAGAGCCCTGGAGTCAGGAGGACTTGAGTTCAAATCCAGTCTCAGACACATAACACTTACTAGCTGTGTGACCCTGGGCCAAAAAAGAAAAGGAAGTAGATGCTTTATTATCCCCATTTCACAGATAAGAAAACTGAGGCTGAAGAGTTACATAACTTGTCCAGGATCAAACTGCTAATGATACTTAAATTCAGGTCTTCCTGACTCCAAATCTAGCTCTCTATTCACTGGGCTACCTAGCAGCTAAAGACAAAAAGGGCAGCATAGAGTGACTGAGCCAAGACAACAGTAAACAAGTTAAGGTGTTGAAGGCAGATGAGCGAGGTCCACAGCTCTGCTGAGAAAGAAACCTGATTACATCACCAAAGGACAGTGGGGACTCCTAGGAAGAAGTAGTATCAGAACCAGAAAGTATTCCAGTGATAATGTTGAGGTTTAGGGGTGCTGGGACCCTGAAAAAGTGACACACATGTACTGCCTGAAAGAACTCGACCCAAACCTCCTTTCAGCCAGGGACAAGGTTTATTAAAAATCTGCCACATTGGCCAGACTTTTAAGGAATCTGAACATTTGTGATGCTAGTATTGACAAGCAGGCTAGATTGAATCTGAACCATGGGGCAGACTGAATCTCAGCCATTGGACAGATTTTAAGAATCTGAGCACCTTAATGGAGACAAGATGGATATTATATACAGAATGACTGTGGGAGGGATCTAGGAGTGGCCAAGTAGTTTGGGGTGACTGGGGGGGGTCTAAGGAGGATCTTGATGGGAGTGGCCAATTGGCTTGAGTGACTGGGGGGGGTCTAGGAGAGGATCTTGATGTGAGTGACTAGGAGGTCCAACACCAGGGAACTGGGCCACATGACCAAGGGAGACTGGGGTATAACTAGGATACT
This sequence comes from Vombatus ursinus, assembly GCF_900497805.2. Classification (NCBI taxonomy): domain Eukaryota; kingdom Metazoa; phylum Chordata; class Mammalia; order Diprotodontia; family Vombatidae; genus Vombatus; species Vombatus ursinus. Next base: position 37,507,710 of record NW_020954641.1, read on the forward strand.
GGAGTGGAGGTCTAGGTTGGGGCCAGGTGCAGACAATGAAAGGGCAGTTAATTAACTGGGAAGAGTTGATGCCTCAGGTGAAGCCAGAGACTTGACCATGTGGGAAAATTCAAGGAGAGTTCAAGGAGGGGGTTTCCAGAGCCCGTACCCCATTATTCCCCCCTCAAACAAATGGGACTCAAATTCTTTTGGAGTAATGGGTAAAGGTCTCAGGTTAGGGCCATACCCCATCAATAATGGCGTAAGTTGCCCTTGCAGTATGCTTTCCCCAGGCACATGTGTTCCATCTGTGCATGTTCTCTGGACATCTGTGTTCCATGAATGTATTCCGGTGTGGGAACCTGTGGAAAACTGTACCCAGTATGAAGTGGCAACCGTGGAAGCAAGGGAGAAAAACTTATTTTGCTTATTTTGCTTATTTTGCTGCACTATTTAATTAAATGTCTTTTGCTTTGAATTTAATGTGCCCTTTGTTTGGATAGTAAGAGAACTCAATGGGTATTTGTAAGCTGTGGTTTTGAGTATATGCTTACCTCAACGCCCCCCCAAAAAAAATAAAAAGAAAAAAGAAGAAGTATATCTTTCAAGGGACCCAAGCCAGTGGATGAGACCTATAAACTGAGTCTTTCATTTAATTTATATAAAATCCCATAGACTTTGTGTGTGAACTCCATTTCATTAGGATGAAAATCCAAAATCTTAATTAAAACAATTTTCACTGAGTAACTTAGCATCCTTGTTGGGACTAAGGTCTTGAATGCAACAGACTTCCTCACTGAGGAGCATACTTGATCTATCTATATATCTCTCTATCTATCTATCTACCCATACATACATACATACATACATACATACATACACACAGATAGATAGATAAGCTTGAAAAAACAGTGAAATAAAAAAATGTACATTTTTCACATTTGAATGGGCAGCCCATTAAACTAGTCCATCAGTACATACATCTTTACTAACTACTAAAGAGAAAAATGGGCTGGGCCCAGAATTGAAGAGAAGGAGCAAATTAGGCTGGTTTGCTTTTAGGAAAATCTGCTATTTTTTTCAATGATCCCAAGCTGTTGGATGGTCACAAAAGCTCTTATTTATAACTGGGGGAAAAAAAAAAAAACATTTTCTTGATGATGACATTTGATTTGAAATCATGAAACACCACAATCTAAGAACTGTATGGTGGGCATAAGTGGATTTTCCCATATTATTTACAATGATTTACACTCCAGTAACAATAAATACAAATCAATAACCAAACATTTCAATCATGCTTGAAATAGTAAAGAAACTCAACTAGAGGAAGACCTCCAGTCTATTGGGTGGCTCTGCTATAGAGCATTTATATAAAGGCATAGGCAAAATCACACACAGAATGGAAAGGAATAGATATATTCCCACCAGCACCAGACCTGACTATCTCATGCCATACCTGTTTCTACCTTTTGTGAGGCAGGCCTCCATATCACCACCTGACACAAGGGTTCACCTGGAGGGATGACCTTGAAAAATCTAATCATCTCCCTCCCTCAACAAATCTTTCTCCAACCTCAGATACTCTGCCTGTATTCATTCTCCAATGGAACCATACTCCTAGTCTGCTTAATCCTCATGCTTCTTTTATATCTCTCCAGCTTTTGACAGATTTGATCATCATTTTCTCATGGATTTTCTTCCTTCTCTAAATTTTCCTGACACTGCTCACTCCTGGTATTGCTTCTACCTGTTTAACTCCTTTTCAATTTCCTCTGTAGGATCTTCATCCAGGTCATGCCCACTAACTTGGTGCCATCCAAGGCTTTATCATAGGTGCTTTTTTGTTCTCCCTGTACATTATCTTACTTAGTGATCTTATCAGTTCCCGTAAGTTTAGCTGTCATCGCTATGCAGAGGACTCCCAGATCTATACTTATCCCACTAAACTGTCTCTCCATTCCCAAATCACCAACTGCTTTTGGATGACTCAAATTGGCTATACAACTAATTTTCCTTAAATTCTGTGGAAGCCGCATAGAAACAGTAGAGTATAAATGCAGTTTAGATTTAAATTTCACCTTGTGTCCCAGAACACTGCCTCCATGTACACCCAGCACAATATGTGATCCACCAAATTGGTAGCATGTTTAGTAGGCAGTATTCAGAAATATCTTTCAAAGGAACGCTGAGTCCTTATCTGAAATGTAACTCGAGTGTAAAACATGCTTTTAGATTTCATTAGCATTTAATTCTATTGGTGTGTATGTGTATATGGATACAAGTGTGTTTCTCATAAAAGCATTTAATCTTTCAGGATTGAGGATCTTCATACAATCAGAATCTCAACAAGAAATAAAAAGTACATATTCAGTGGAGGAAAAATCTACTGTTGTCTTCTCCTAATCTATTTAATAGATATTAGGCCTTTGGAAAGCTATAAGAACATAAGCACTGTTACCTCCAATATCTTTTGCAAATGATTGTATTAGTTACTATAACCAGAGTTCAGGTTAAAAAAAAGTTAGTTTATCAAGGAAAAGTAATGTGTTGAAATTGTGAGGCCATTCCTTTCTTAACTTGTAAGAAAGGAAGCAGACATTTGGTGCACAGTCAATCAGCGAACATGCTTTTATTATATGATGATGATGATGATGATGATGATGATGATGATGATGATGATGATGATGCGAGGACTGAAATTTAAGAATATCTCAAAGACCAAGCAAATTTTTGTGTCAGTTTCCATGACTGGTCCTTCTATTAAGCCCATACAACAGGCCAGGAATTGTGCTAAGCACTGAGGATACAAAGACAAAAATTAATTCCTGCCCTCAAAGAGGTTACATTTTATTGATCAACAAATGTACATCAAGAACCTACTATGGGGGCAGATAGGTGGCGCAGTGGATAGAGCACTGGCACTGGAGTCAGGAGGACCTAAGTTCAAATCCAGCCTCAGACACATGACGCTCACTAGCTGTGTGACTCTGGGCAAGTCACTTAACCCCAACTGCCTCACAAAAAAAAAAACAAAACAGAAAAGAACCTACTATGTGCAAGGCCCTGTGAGGTTTGGTCTTGATCCTGTAGGCAATGAAGAAACAAACATTGAAAGGGCTGATACAGGAGCACCCAAAACAAATTCCACTCATATATGTCTACCTTCAATTTAAACTTTTGAAACTTTTGAGAGTTCTTTAAGAATATGTGGTTATCTGTCTTCTATTATATCTCTGTAGTACAGGGAGAAGTATAGATGTACATCAATTTTGCAATTATTTAGATCAATATAGATATTTCTATTACATGGCCCAGTGGATAGAGTGCTGGACCTAATGTCTGGAAGACTCGTCTTCACGAGTTCAAATCCAGCCTTAGAAACTTATTAGCTGTGTGACCCTGGCAAGATATTTAACCCTGTTTGCCTCAGTTCCTCAATGGTAAAATGAGCCATAAAAAGAAATGGCAAACCACTCTAGTATCTTTGCCAAGAAAGCCCCAAATGGAGTCATGAAGAGTCAGATATGACTGAAATGACTGAACAACAACAGATAATTCAAGTCCCAAACAAGATTTTCTAGTCCAAAGACTGGCTTCCACTTTGATGAAATTATCCATATAATTTCCATATTATGATTGGAATTTGTAGTGTGTAGACAAGTAATAATAATTAAATAGTCTTTGTGTCATATGGGTATCTTCACAATGCATTTAAAATTATTTTTCCCCCAATAAACAAAACTCTATTTACTCTACCTCCTCTACCCCCATTGAAAAAGAAAGGAATAACTGAAACAAATATGAATAACAAAACAAATTCCAGGGGGCAGCTAGGTGGTGCAGTGGATAGAGCACCGGCCCTGGATTCAGGAGGACCTGAGTTCAAATCCGGTCTCAGACCAAAAACTTGACACTTACTAGCTATGAGACCCTGGGCAAGTCACTTAACCCCATTGCCTAACCAAAAAAGTAAAAAAAAAAAAAAAACCAAATTCCTACAATGACCATGTTCAGGAAATACATCTAAAATTGTTCCCTGAGTCAATTACCACTCTGTCAGTAGGTGGGCAGCATGCTTCATCATGAATTGTTTGGAATCATGGCTGGTCATTTTGTCGATCACAGTTCTTAAGTATTTCAAAATTATCTTTACAATGTTGTTATTGTATCAGTTGTTCTCCAGGTTCTGCTTATTTGGTTCAGTATCAGTTCATAGAAATCTTCCCAGGTTTCTCTGAGACCATCCCTTTTACTAACTCTTCCAGCAAAATCATATTTGGCTATACTCATATACCACAATTTGTTCAGCCATTTTCCAATGAATGAATCTCCTCCCCATTAGTTTCATGTTCTTTACCACCACAAAATGACCAACTATAAAAATATATTGTACATATGAGTCTTTCTCTTTTTCTTTAATCTCTCTGGGGCATTATCCTCCTGATGATAAGAAAAAAAACAAGCACGGTCCCAAGCACACTGGTAGCTACCCTGTGATAAACTTATCAGAGACTCTGTTCAAGTTGCATAAGGTAGTTAGGCATAGAAGGGTATGATCTGAATCAGCAAAGCAAATACTTACATTGAAGCAAATACTCACATATTCAAAAATTATTTAGGATATTTAAGAAGAGAGCCAGCCTGAAGGGATTTTAGAGCAGCCCTGAGTTACAACAGGAAGTGGGCCATATTTCTTGTGGGTCCAAACTTCCAGGGCCCTGGATCTATGAATGTCCAATGTAGAATGCAAATCTACTGATTTCATAGGATTCAGAGTCCAAAGCAGGAAATCTTAGAAGTGATCTACTCTAACTGCCAGTTTTCCCAGATGTTACTGAAATGGACAGCACAAAGAGACAGGGTCATGTATAGAAAGCTAGCCTCAGCATCCACTAGATTCAAATCCTGCCTATAACTCAGATTGACTATATGACCCTGGGTAAGTCACTTTTCCTATTGGTGCCACAGGCAACTATCTGAGACAAAAAAGATTCAGAGCAGGTTCTAACTTGGACTAGTAGTGGAAATTCCCCTTAAAAATTCTTTTGAAATCATAGGACTTGTCCAAAAAAGCATTGAAATCCATGGTGCCACTTTTGAGGTATTGCAAGCACCTGACCCAACACACCTAACCAACTTTTTTTGTGACATTATTCATGATAGTGTCCTACATTAACCATGTGTTTTGTTGGAAAGAACACTAGTTCTGAAGTTCAAGAACCTGAGTTCAAAGACCCCCATTTGACACTGGTTGCCCTAAATAAGACAGGTAATTTAGGGCAAGTCACTAAACCTCCTTGAGATTCACTTTCCTTATCTGTAAAATGAGGGACTTAGACTAAAGGGTCTCTAAAATCCCTTTCAGCTGTAAAGTTATGAGTGTATAATCTCATTGAAACTTAACGAGCTTTATGTAAGAAGTCTTTGTGATCTGGCTTAAATGTGCCACAACCCTGAAATTTACAGGAGCCAACTTTCACCCTAGGCCCATAGCAATCACAAGTTAATTTGCCTTTTTGAGTTCTTACCAGTGAAACCACATTCCTAGTTATTATTCAACTACTTTTGAATTTTCATGACTAGCTCTAATGCTCCTTGTCAAATGTTTGCACAAGGAGAGGAGGCTGACTCACTGAAAATTAATAATAGCAGATTGGAATATTTTGTGAATTTTCTATAAATGCAGAAAAGCAAAAATTGTCCACGATGAATTCTTAGTTGGGCTAAATGTGTCCACAACCATGGTACTATTTATATACTTTCTCCTTCTGGACCCATACAATGGCTTGTACTGGTAACTCACTTTAAACCAAGCCAATATATTGTAATCAATAGTCTTACAAAAGATAATCAAGGGCACAATAATTCACTGAGCTAAAAAACTTCCCATTTTTTAAGAAGTGAATTGACAATAGGATTCTTTTAAATATCAAGAGTTCCTCCTCTGTATTTTAAAATAGGATTTGATGAACAACTTTAGCTCATATCTGACTTTTTAAGACTATATCTAAATGGCTAAGTAAATTTTTGTAAAAGGTTAAGAAGACCTATATGAACTGATACAAAATGAAGTAAGCAAATCTAGAAAAACAGCATAAAAATTACTACCGTAATGTAAAGGGGAAGAATGACAAAACAATTGAAGATGAATGTTCCAAAGTGTACTAATGTTGGCCCAAAGAAGAGACTTAGGAAGACACCTCTTCCTTTTAGCAGAGCGAGAGGTTGATGGGTATGGAATATTGCATATAAGATCAAGCTTTTTCAATTGATTGGCATTTTTTTTTCTCTTCTTAAAAAGATATTCTTTTTTATGAGGGATGGCTCTCTGAGTGGATGGTAGTAAGGATATAAGGAGAAACACAGGTAATGTAAAACTAAAAGAGATCATTAAAATCTATTTTTAAAATAATGTATCAATAAAAATCAAAATCATTTAAGCAAAAGAAAGTATAGTACAATGATTGGAGAGCTGGCCTTGAAGTAAACAAGACTTGGACTCATTTGTTCCTTTGACATACTCTTTGTGTGAGCCTGGGTAAGGCACTTAACATATCTGTGCCTCATCTACATTTTTGGAGGAAATTTCCTTGCTGAGAGTTCCCTATATAAGTGAAGTCAGAAGTATGAGCCAAAAAAGATGCACATGGATATAGTACTTGAAGGTTCATGAAGATACTTCCTTGGAACAACCCACATATAACCATAATCATCACCACTTTAAAGACTGGGATAGTAAAGCTTCCAGAAATGAAGGTCCCATGGTCCCAAGGTCTCATGAATGACAAGTATCAAAGTAAGGACTTATATTGAGGTTCTCACATTTCATATCTAATGCTCCTGCTACCATATTTTGGTGCCACATCGTCATCTTTCAAAGAAATATGTTTTATAAAGCAAGATACAGTTGTGGTATTCTTGAAGGGGATGTCATCTTATATTATTCATGACCAGATTTCCACTAACGTATTCATTAGAAATCTCATTTTCCTGGGTCACATCTATACTTCTCATACTGTGTAGAAATGGTTCCATTCCATCTCTTGGGAAAACACTTAAGCACCTACTTAAATGTACCTATAATCAGTACACTAGACACCAAATATCTATGTTCAGATTTCTTACAGTCTGATGGTTAAGATAAGAATGTACATAGAAAGTTTGTTTTACAGCACACAAAAGCTGAGAATCTTTATCCCAACTCTTCCAAATGAGTGTGGGTTTTAGCATAAGGCTTTATTTCCCTCTCAGAGTTTAAGTTGTATCTCTGAGGAGTCAAGACTTACTAATGCCATCAGCTTAAGCTCATACTGACAGCTACCCCTCAAGTTTATCCATTGAGAATCATTTTAGTCAGCCAGCCTCTTAGAAAAGATATTTATTATGTTTGTGTAGTAAGAATAGATGGTACAGAACCATCCCCTCTCCCTGCCCCTCCAAAAATTTAGTCTGTGACTCTCTCCTACAAGAACATACAAGTCTAGGGGAAAGTGAGCTTAAACTTATAGAACATATAAGGTACAGGGATATCTAAAAGCTCCTGGTTGCCTGAAATTTTCCCCATTTTGGGGATGCTTAATAAGTTCCCCTTAAGCATGATGTGGTTTCTTTTCTGGACTCCGTGTTAGGCCATGAATCTATATCCAGTGTTTCCTTCTACAGCAGCTGATCTGGAAATGCCACTAGGAAACTAATGGGAAGATGGAAAGGCCCAGATCTTCCAGTCCCTTCAAAGATTGCAAGGTCTTTCCCTGCCAAAAGAAGGAGAGGGAAGAGACCTAGGCCAAAGCTGAGGCTCTCCTCCCCCTCTCCCAAATGGTTCATCCTTAAAGGTTTGCTAAAACACTCTCCTAGATGGAACTCCCCTAATCTAGCTAACTCAATGCTTTTATATAAGACCCAGAAGGTATGACATCTCAGTCAATTAGAACAGACTTCCTTTCTGGCATCATTTCATTTCATCCACTAAGTCTCAGGCTGTTATTTGATTGATTGATTGATTGAGTCTGTGCTCTCACCTAATTAAGGTGTCAGAGTTGAATGACTGAGATAAATGTATCAAGGCTAAAATTTAGAGCAGGTAGTTGTGACCCCATCATTAAAATAAAACAAAACAGAATGAGTGCTGATTTAGGGGTCAGAGGACTGAGTTCAAATCTCACCTCTAACATCCATGAGACCTTGGATAAGTCATTTAACCTCTCTGGGTCTCTGTTTCCTCAAGGTAAAATGAGAGAGTTGAATTAGATGGACTCTGAGATTTCTCCAGCTCTAGAGCAATTACACTCCACTAAGCTTAAAAAAAAAAAGTAAAACAAATGAAAGCCTATGGCACTATGAGAAAGGAATGATATCTGATTGTGGAACTGATGAAAGCTTCCATGGAAGAGGAGGTGCCATGTCAGCTGAATCTTAAAGAATGGGTAAGGTTTTCACAAATGAGTGCCACAAGTGACTGACTAATCTGTGAAGATAAAGATCAGACCTTCACTCATAGTTACTGGGGTGGAAAAATTGAAGGCAATAGGAAGACTGCTGGTTTGGAGTCAGATGCCTTAAGATCAAACCCTCTCTCTGCCATTCAACACTCTGGGCATACCATTTACACTTCTTACATTACACTTCTTATTTCCTTTTCTGTAAAAGGAATGAGTTGATCAGTCAGTGCAATACAATAGAAAAGACACTGGATCATGGAGTCAGAAGACCCTGGGTTTATATCTGATCTCTGATATTTATTACATTGTAACTTTGGGAAAGGTACTTCTCTCTCAGTTTTAGTTTTCTCATTTTCTCCTTTATAAAATGAAGGCATTGAACTAGATAGCTTCTAAGCACCTTCCATCTCTAAATCCATTACTCAGTGTTATGGACAATGATTACTTAACTAAAGCTATACAAACTATGTTCTCTTCAGAAATATGCAATGCGGCAGGCATGTCATTTCACAATCTGACTCTAACTTATCTGTCCAGATTTCTTTCTGTCTCTCTCTCTTATGCTTCATCCAAACAGGCACAGTTATTGTTCATTCCCTGACCTTGCTATCCCATCTCCTTCTGTCTCTTTTCCAGGACACCCTTTTTCTTTACCTCCTTCTTTTGGAATTCCTCGTTATACTACAGGTTCAGTTCAAATGTCACTTCCTAAACAAGGCTATTCCTGATGTCCTCCAATTGTTATTGCTCCTCCGCAATTTATTGAACGTTCTTTGTATATATTGTGTATTCACTAATTGCCCACATGCTTTCCCCTTGAGTAGAATGTAAGCTCATTGAGGATAGAAACTGTTTGTTTGGTTTTTTTTTTGTCTTTGTATTTTCAGTGTCTAACACAATGCATGACACATAACAGGCAATTATTTAATAATTCTGTAATTGAATTAAAAGGAATGGAATGGATAGGGAGTGGATTTGAATGGAATGGAACAGAATGGAATTTTGTTTCCTGCCCAGTAAGAATGAGTGATGTATCCTCGAATCAAATGCCTGGCTTGCACTTGGCATGTGAATGAAAATAGTCTTCCAGAGTTATATGCTCATTCTATGAGTTAAGAAAGTAAGAAGCCTTTCCCCAAAGCATCTCCCCAAAGAAGCATTGTATGAACTTTACTAAAAAGTAGGGAAAAGGCTGACATATATAAACAGACTTCTTCAAAAAGAAGAAATATGGTATGAGACCTCTTCTGACAGCTCCATGAGGAACAACCCCATATGGAAAATGATTTATTAATCCCTGACCTTGCCACTTGTGTTGTGCAAAGCCTTGCGGGCCTAATGAACATATTGGAACCAAATGTTCACACTTCTCAGGAGCCTATGGAGCCCCTGGAGACAGCAAAATTAGGAGGAAATTCAAAAAGGAGCATGTTTCCTCTGAGAGTTCTTGTGTTTCCCACTACACTGCCAGAAGCCAGATTTTGAGAGCTGCTTGTGGGAATGAAATGCAGCTATTTACCCATGCCAGAGCCAGAGAGATATTATTAGATGTGACTTTGATTCTAAAAGTGGGCAAAGATTCAGGTCAGCAGAAGTTGAGGCCAGTTTTAAGTTTCTCTAACTCATTTGGATACATGTATTCTCTTACAAATGATGTTGCTTTGCAAAATAGTAAAGGTCCTTGTATTTTTTATCAAAAAGCCTATTTTCCCTGTCCATTGGGCTGACTGGCAAGAGAATGGTGACCAACAGTCAGGTTCTAATAGGAAAGAAAAAGTGGCCATATGATTCTATTTATTTGGGGAGGTAGGGATGTCGAACAAAGTAGAAAAGTAACACTGGAAAAGTTAAGATGGTAAACTCAGCAGGAAGCACAGGCATGACACTGGCAAAGGAAAGAAGGAAAGAAGGAAGGAAGAAAGAAAGGAAGGAACGAAGGAACGAAGGAAGGAAGGAAGGAAGGAAGGAAGGAAGGAAGGAAGGAAGGAA